>NW_020897714.1:27492692-27493720 GCF_003984885.1 Neopelma chrysocephalum
ACTTTCTGAGATTAACTTTATTCAACTGTATCTTTTGTCCTGCACTTAGATCCTTAATACCTTTAGTTACTGTTCAGTATTGGAAACTGTACAGCAATATAAACCTGTGTAGTCAGGAGTTGGAAGTAGTGCTTGTGCATCAGAATTTCTAATTAAGATAGTTGTACAAAGGTGTACTCATCTAGTTTTAGAATAAAGTAAAACTTCTCAGAGCTCAACAAGTAGCTGTCATGTGGGTCACAGATATTAGAAATGGAGTCCTTCAGAGCTAATCATATGCTGCAAGCTTCTTCCCTGTTCACAGTATGGAAACTTATGCAAATGTGAGTGATTAGTTTCAGGTAACTGTTGAAGAAGAAATGCTAGAGTGTTTTTGGGCTTGCCCTAAAACTGGACAAAGAGCACTTAATCAGTTTGTTTTGAATTTAGTGTGACAGGTATGACACATACCCTTCTGCCATTCAGTCTTGCAATGATTTCATGCATGTACTCAACACACTGCTAATACAATATATTGAAGTAGTAACCTCCTATTGGAGAGACAAGTCTTTGTACTGTAGGAAAGCAAAGGCTTTCACATCTTCCTGTGTATCTCAATGTTTGGACCAGTTGAAATAATGCAATGAAATGTTTTCAGATTTGCCTCCCTCTAGCTGCATAGACAAACATAAGAGCATCAAAACTTCAGAGAGCCACAAAAAATTACGGGTTTAAAATACTTATAACAAGCCTAACTCCAAGTTGCTTTCAAAAGATGTTAGACTATCTAGACAACATAACATTATTGTCACTCTTTAAATACCAGGGCTTCTGCTGCTTAACGAGCTCACTATTATGATTCTGCTACCTTAGACTTACCTGTTCTTTGACAAAATATTTCCCTCTTTGAAAGTGAAGTTACAACCAGTTGGGATGAACTGTTAAGGGACTATCTGAAACAATCAATGAGTAATAAGAGAAGCAGAAGTCCATATTTAGCTACAAAGTTAGGCTCTCATGGGGGAGTACAGGTGTATTTATGCCAAACT
>NW_020897714.1:27493730-27601546 GCF_003984885.1 Neopelma chrysocephalum
TTGGCTTGTTGGGGTTAAACCAAAATGTTTCCACTGAATTACCAGCTTGCAATGTGTTTCTTAGGTGCAGTTTCTTCAGAATGTCTGGAAATGCCATGCTAATGAAAGATCTGTACTTAGTGGCATGGGCTCTACTGGGAGGAAGTATGTTCTAAACCTTGAGTGATGCAGCTTTGATTTTTAGGTTTGTTCTGGCCTTCAACTTAAATATGTGAGTTTATTTAAATGGAAGTGCCTAATTTTGCAATAGATGCAGGCAACTTATCTTCTTTACATTCGATGATAAGAAACCAAATAAAGTGAATTACTCTAGTGAAAGGTGCCCCTGCCCATGGCAGGGGGCTTGGAACTAGATATTCTTTAAGGGCTCTTCCAACCCAAACCATTCTATGAAATCTGTGGCTTAACTAGGTGTAGCAACAGGAAGCTGTTTTGTTTTTTTGTTTTCTTTTTTTAACCAAAGTGAAAGCTTGATTCAGGAAATATCATTAACAGCACAGAATTCCTTGGCTTCCAGTTTCTGACACCTGTAGGTTACTCTGGAAGTATGTTGGACAAGGCAGCTTGCCTTGCTTCCAGTGTTAGATTTAATACAGTTTCTTCTTATTAGGTGCCTAAACCTGTACATCAGCCAGCTGCAGAGTTTTGCTCTACTTCAACTCTTCCAAAAGATCCAGTACTGAGAAGGGAGAAACTTCAGGATCTGATGACTCAGATACAAGGGACTTACAACTTCATGCAAGTATGTTTTTCTCTGCTGTTGTAGCACAAAGCTCCAATAACCCTACCAAGGGCTAGGGAAAACAGTGCTGACAAAGTGTGTTGGCACTGAATGAATGAATTTAGCACTAATTAGCCAACAGCAGCTTGTCAAGTGAGAATGTTTCATTTGTATCTAGAGTTTAATTTTTTTTCTACCAACTGGTGATCTTTTTTCGAAAGGAGTCCATTCTGGATTTTGATAAAGCTTCACCAAGTGCCATTGGTTCATCCCAACCTCCTTCAGTTACTCCAGCAAGTAGTCCTGTAGGTAGGTGATACTATAAGTGTAAATGGTATGTAAAATTCTGCAAGCACTAACAGGGTTTGCTTGGGCTGTAGATCAGTAAGCCAGGTGAAGACAGCTTGTCTAACTATAAAGAACAGGCCATGCTAAGGAACTGTTTGGGTGGGTCTTGGGCTGTAAAACTTAATTACCCAGTTTATTTTTTCTAATCTGTAAAGTGGGTATCTCATTTGTGGCAAAAACGTATTTATCATTGAATACCTGTCTTCTTTTATCAAAAACACTGAAGTTTTCAATTGGCTGTAGGTTATTGATGGTAGGTTAAATGTTTGCATTGCACATGCTAAAAAAAGTGTGCATCTTCCTATGTGAAATGTTTGAAAGAAATAGAACTCCACACTGAACCTATATGTAGTGTTTGAATTTAAAAGTAAATGCTGCTTAATGCATTCTTTTTTTACAGCTTCAAAAGAACAGAAACTGCCAAATCAGACTGATTTTCTTCAACAGCCCCTTCAAGTAAGTTGGAGTTAGGACTCCCCCAAAGAGGCAAATTAAGGTTATTTACTAGTATAGACTTATATTTTAATTGGTTTTTCTTGTCAATTGTTTTGTAACGAATTTCACATAACATAGTAGCTTGCAAGTCTGAGATCACTCAAATGCTGCCAAAGTTGGCTGCTTTTCTGCTTGAAAAGCAGCAAGAGATGCTTGAAATTTCTTGAAGCTGTAAAGTATGTTGAAGACATGCTGAAATAGTTTGAATATTTAACTTGTAGATTCAGGTCATAGCTAAAAGTTGTGTGCAGAAGAACATTGTTTCTTTCCTAGATAGTCCATATTTTCATCTTTCAGACCCTCACTTGTCCCAAAGATAGTGTCTCAAGCTTTGGTAGCCACAGTTAAATGAACCTTAAATTCACTTACCCTGCTTTCATGTCTTGCTGCTTTGGCTTTTAAATAGGCTTCCTTTCCACTAACAGGAGTTCCTGAAAAACTGACTAACTAGTTAAAGCACTTCAGTTCCTGCCTTATTCTGTGGATGGAAATGCCCAGAGTGTGAGTTTTAGTGAAACCAAACATTTAAATTAATTTTTTTCAAAACCTTGTCTGTTTTCTCTTCTTGCAAGGCTGCTGCTTCATCCATGGCACTGCACAGTTCAAATACTTCCCTGGCATCTGCTGATCACACTCTTTCTGGCTCTGAAACTGAAGACTTGGTGACACCACAGGTAACATACCCTGGGGTTCACTGGCATTTAGAAATCTGTGTGATAGCCAACCCTAACAGAAAGCTGTGCTGAGGCCCTCCTGAATAACTGAATAACTCCTAAACAACATACAGGGACAGAATGCTGGTAACACCAATAGTATAGCCCACAATCTGGAATACTTAAAGAAAGTTGGAAAAGTCTTCCTAGCATTGCATGAGTGCAAAGTGAACAGTCTGCTCCTTGAAACATAAAGGGTTTGGAATGAAAAATGCACACTAGAAAGTGTGATGAATATTCTTGTGGGAACATGTGAGCAGCATAAATGTTTGCTTTGGTAACAGTGTAGAATATTCCCTCCAATGATGACAAAGAGGTTGCATAAATTGGGATGGATATTGTCATGAAATAGCAGACTTGTGTGAAAGCTGAAGACTGAGATGTTCTCTCAAGCTTCTCTCAAGAAATACTCAGAATTGGACTCTCTGGTGTTCAGCCATGACCTCAAACCTTGCTTTCTTAACTGTATTTATGTGCAGTTAAGTCTTCAAATAGCATTCAATATTGCTTAGAGCTGAAAAGTGTTTCAATTTATGCAGATCACTGTCTTAAAAATCTCTTGTGAAGTGTGTTGCTGTGTTGAGAATAATATGCTTGACAGGGATATTATAGTTTCTTGCAAACTTTGGAATTAGGGTTGCTTATGCCCAACATATCTCTGGTCCCTTTGGTTTGAAGTCTAGTGTCTGTCTTTTTCCAGTCCTGCTTCTCATGGGAAGCAATGAGTAAGTTTTGTTTGATCCCAGCACAACCAGGGAATACACTCCATGGTGAGAGTGCTCTCTCCTGGTGTGCAAGTGCATCCCAGTGCTGTCTGAGGCACCTGTCATGTGTGTACGTGGTGAGCACAGGATTGGTAGTCATTAGCCTTAGGCTCTGTATTTAAGTATTAAGCAACTCCTAAACTTAGCATTACAAGTGTGAGCTAACTATAGAACATGCAGGCTTTGCAAAAGCAAACCAAAGCTTGGCTCTGAAGCTTTGTTCAATAGAGCTCACTAGAAGCTTAACATAACACATGTCTTTCCATATAATTCAATGAGACAGGTGTGTGTCACAGACTTCACTGTAAGTAACTGCTTGAAGCAATCTGCAGTTCTTAAAATTATCTGAGTTTGTTCAACCAGTTGCGTAAGGAGGTTAATCCAAGTCTGAATCTCTAAAGCTAATTACTTGAAGCTTTTGGTTAAGATGACTATTTAGTACTTTGGCTTTGGACTTAATGTTTGTCCTGGCCTTTCAAAATCCATTTGTTTCAACTTATGCACTGGTGTTTCATAGCTCTACCAGAACTCTTTAGTACTACTTGTAACAGCAGGTTTCTTCTAGGCACCAACATCCCTTTCTCAAGAGGCTGAGAAATATACTTCCCAACCATTGTATCAGACAAGTTCACGTATTTCTGAGCCACTGATACCTAAAAAGATTGAAATTGCCCAGGTGAGGAATCACAAATAAAGGTAAAGTAAACCTATTAGTTGCTGAAATGTAAGGCTCTGGACATGTTCCTTTTGACTTCTGATTCCTGTAAATATTTGTATTCTAAACCAACACTTGATTTTGCCATGGGCACAGATGAGATCTAATGCTGGTTAATACTTTGTCTGAACAACTCAGCATTGTTTCTAATCTGAAACATGATTAAGTTGGGAAGGGGGAAAAAATCAACCCCCCTAAACTTTCTAAATTCCTCCAGAAAAGAGAATCCACTCTTAATATCAGCCAGAGAATTATCTTTCAGTAAATGGAACAGAAAGCATTCAGTGTTTCCTTACTGGTGGGGAAAAATACCTAATGTCTCTTTATTGTGAAATTATTGCAATGAATGGTATGTATAGTAGCTCATAGGAACATTTCACTTAATCAGCAGAGACTGCAATAGAAGTACTGTTTGCTGAGGATGCACAGCAAGATTTGAAATTGTAAGCAAAAGCTATTTTGTAGCTCTACTATGTCCAAATGTCATCCTGTAGAAACTGCTGACTTCTGTCAGTCTAGGCTTTAGAACAAATTAACTGCTTCTGTTACTGCCTGATAGTTATCAAGTGACCTTTCATTACACTTGTTCTTCCCCCAGGCAACTGTTCCCCTCCCAAGTGAGCCACAGTCACCACTGCCTACTTCAAGCGCCCCCATGTCATCGGTACCACCAGCGCAAAGCTTTCAGTCTCCCCCTGCAAGCAGCAGTTCTGTCACAATAACAGCAGCTCCCTTTCAGGCTATGCAGACTGTAAGTACACAGCTTGAGGCCACACAAAAATAATTGACAACAATGTTAGTAACTTGAGACTAGTGCTGAGGAGCTGGCTCCTCTTGGTATGGTACAGAACTTGATAGATATTCTGTTTTAACATTAAAAACCTAGGTTAGAACTCTGCTTCTCCAATGCTTTCAGAACTTAAAACAGATCATCTAAGAACAGAGATCGTAGTTTTGCTCTGTATAGTCCCAAAATCTAATACTGGGATATGTTAGTAGCCTCAAGGAACTAAGAGGGAGAAGTCGGACCTGGAATGAACAGATTTATAGCTGTGCCCCAAGGTAAGGTTGACTGTACTTAAACTGTTCTTAGGAATAGATTTCAAATAAAGACTACACAAGAGAGAGAGAATTGTGAAGTATACAGCTGTTAGGACAAAAAGCTTTCTGAAGCCTGAAGTTGTCTTGCTGCTTTTTAAACAATTTCCTTCAGTGGAGTAAAATTCAGTCCACTGAAATCATAGAAAATGTGTCCTTGATGAAGACTGGTGTAGCTCACTATCCTATCTTATTAACAAGTAGTTGTGTTAACAATATACACGTGTAGGAAATAGACCCCACACAGTCTGAGTTGTTTATTGCAAATAGAGAACACTAGTAATGGTGTATGGCCTGAAAAAATAGTATCTAATATTGTTACTGTGTGGTAATCTGCAGTGCAGGCTTAGAGGGATTCAGAGGAAGAGTCTCCATTTAGTTGTTAGTGTTGCCTTCTCTGTACTTGATCTTATTTACACCTCTGATACCTTCTTCAGAAGATGTTAACCCTTCATTCAATGGTCTTGCTCAAAAGAAAGCTTAGAAAGAGGCCACTCTGATTCTCTGAAGGTGTTTTCTGTTTCAACAAATATGCCTGTGCATTTCCACAACTTGCTGGACAATATCTTCTTGTATTGAGACATATATTGTAGGATTTGGTGGAATACAGTAGCTAATAACTGCTCAAAGCACAGGAATTAATAACTAAAACTTCAGTGACATCCTGATGTGGTCTATGGTAAAATCACTGCATTGACTTTTTCTGCTTGCTGTTCTGTATTTGTAGAAGAGTGTCAAGTAGAACCTACCTCAGAGGTACAGAATTTTGATAGACATTACAAATAAGGCAAGTGGTAGGGAGATGGTGCTTTCTAAGCTGGATCTATTTAAATTATGCTAAGGGGATAGGTAGTGATTTTTCCTGAAAGTGGAGAAATAGTAGCATGCTATGATCAAGAATCTAGAGTCTTTTGGGGACTCAGTCTATAAGATAAGCATCTGTCATAGTATAAATACGGAGTCTTGGTCTGAGTCATTCTGATTGTGTTCAGAGTACTTTGATCATAATGGTACCACTGAAAGTTCACTTGAATTAATGCCATGTTTTCAGATATGTCAAATGTTCAAGATTTCTCTTGGGACTTTTGGGTAAACCTGGCAAACATCTGTCACTAAATTGCTAGGCTGTTCATTTCTCTTGTAGTGGTAGCAGTCTTTAACTTTCCAGTGCGGGGTTTTCTTGTTCCCTACATTGCTTAGATTCTCACTGCTGCCAGGAAAACACAGCCATTGGATTTGAGTAGAGTGTCAGAAGTCAGACAGTTCCTTGCCAGATAGTGGTATCAGTGACAGTAATGCCAGTATCTGATTATGTCCTCAGCTGTCTGAACAATAAGCACAATGGCATCAATAGGAAGCTTAAAGGCAGACCTGACCTGTAGCCTTAATCCTATATTCAAATTCCACCTGTAACTTTCACTGTAGGAAAAAGTAGACCACTTGCTAAAAATACTTCAGGATGTAGGTGTTGACAGCCTGACTGCACAGCATCTTCAAATCTCTTTTAGAAAGTGGACTGCTTTGGATCATTCTTTTTTTACCAGAGGAAACATCAAAAATGGAAAAAAAAAACCAACAACAGAACCTGTTTCATTTTACAGGGGTTCAAAATTTATGCTCAGCACTTCAGTATCATGAGGAGTTTCTGTGCTGACTCCCTCTTAGAGGCAAGACTTAGTTTCTTGACCCTAGAAATGTGTTCATTTCCTGCTTTAATTATAGAGGCTTCTGAAAATGAAAAGAATTGTCAAGCTGTGGAGCTGTTCTCTGCATCTAGCTGTAGTTTTACCCTGGTCTGTCTTCAAAGAGTTTATAGTCTTGGGAAATGGTCTGATACACCTCTAGACGTGGTATCAGTACTGCTGATGGTTCTTTTTGTGAAATTTAGACCCTTTTTACTTAAAATAGATTTTTTTTTTTTTCCCCTATTTGATGTTGATAGTAGTTGTACTTTTGGCTACATTATTTCTGGTAATTTTGTATTACTGGTTATAAAGCAATACAGTCACTGGAGTGAGTGAACTCTGGTTGATTAGGTTAAACTATCAGTAATATCTGCTCACCATTGTACTGCCCAGGCTATAACATTTGACTTACGAGACTGTTACCTAGGTTGTGTTTACTCTTGGGAACTTTTTAAATGAGTAGGAGAGTTGAGGCCCAATTTACTGAAGGGGAAAAGGATGTTTAGTATGGTGTTTGATTGGAGAGTAGTGTTATATCAGATTCCAAGACATGTATAAAGACCCAGATTCTTCCCAAATATATCTCCTCTCACTATAGGCTGTCCCAGCTTCAGGGTGAGCTGTAGGACAGGTGAGTGAATTTAACAGAGGATTTCCCAAAGAAGGAAAATAGCTTATATGGTAACTGTTCAGTTGATTAAGTACTGTAGCTGTAGTCAGTCAAGCTGTTTATTGGGGAGTAGCTACATAAACAGGCGTGTGTTCCATAAGTTTACTGAGAGGGAAAAGGATGGGTTTATGTACAGTATTTTTGATTATTTCTAAGAAACAGTTGGTGTTCTAGGAAACATATGCTAAAAAGCATATGGATTTGAAGCACAGCGTAGCAGAGTGGTGGCATTAGGCAGAGACTTTAGCTGGTAGTGTTAAACACTTGTCTTCAAATATGTTGTAGGTATTTAAAGTGAATGCACCACTGCCTCCACGTAAGGACCAGGAAATTAAAGAGGATTCTTCGTATTCAGCAGGATATAACCAGAGTTTCTCTACAGCAAGTACACAGACTCCTCCTCAATGCCAGTTGCAATCTTCTCATGTTGCAGAACAAACGTCTCTTTCACAAGAATCTCTGTCTTCAGGTGAGAACTGCACTTGGATCCAAAATTCTTCAGTGTATAATGGTCTTTTAATTCATTATCATGTGCTGTGAGTTCTGACAGTGAAATTGTTAACAGGTGCTATATAAGTGTTTAACGTGAGGTTTACATCAACTCTAATGTAGTCAATGGTATATAAACTTAATTTCAAAACTGCTAGCAGGATGAAAGGCTGGTTCAAACTTGTTTCTCTACTAGATAAATAGACTGTGTCACCTACATGCCTGAATTTCCCAGTAGGTGAGAAATTCAAGTATGTAGTGATACTTGTCAGTCAAACAGTCGCTTTCTTGGAATTGAAACAATGATGAAATCCTCTTATTTGGAACCATTAATTTGGTCTCTGGTAATAGTGCTGTCTAGTGCTGGGACTTGCTAAATGCTAAGTAAGAAGGTTGGGGTAAGTTCTCAGTCTAACCTGAGGAATACTGAACTTAGTAAGTGGTCTTGAGCTGTTGTATTCAACACAAACGTGACCTGCTTGACATTCAGATAGTGCACCAGGTGGGTTTATATAGCTGACACTAAATTTGACATGGTACTAGCCCCTAAATGTCTGAAAGAGGTTTCAGGATGATAGAAAGCAACAGCTAGGGATCTGTGTTCATAAGAGTATCAAACCAAATGACTCAAGGTCATTTAAAACTACTGTTTTTCTGCCAGAGTGATTTTCACATGACTTAGAGTAGAAACAGACTGATAGTGTGTGAAGTCAGTGAGACACATGAAGATTAAGAACTCAAAGAACAATAAGTATAGAAGTCAGGAAAGCATGTTTAGCTTCAATGCTCCTTCTAATCACTGAGAGTACAGGTGATCAGCTTTCTGTACATTTTTTGATGGAAATCATCGTTTTTTGATTAGCCTTGTGCAGTGGCTCTGCACAGACCTCTCAAAAGGGTTTATACTGTTGCTCTGGCTCAGTTTTAAGCTTCTTGGATTGATATAAAGCATGGTCCTGTGGAAATACACTTGTAGTTGCAAAGTCTGTATCTAAAGCGAACCACTCTGAGTGAAAAGCGTTCTTGAATATGTGTTGCTTGGGGCTGAACTGCCTAATAACATGTGGTAGGAATGTCTGTTGAAGAGACTGAACCCAAGTATCTGTTTTCCATAGTTATCTTATTACTATCCAGATAAGACTGAGTTTATCTAATCATTCTGAAGGTTGTCAATGCTGAGGTGACCTAGTTTATCAGATAAACCACTGAGGTCTTGCTAGTAGAACAGTGTTGATTCCAAGTGAGAATTCTTAATCAAATGTTACTTGATTTTAATCTAAATTGGGATTTTTCATGCTGCTAGCAAGCTTGTTCTCACCTATGCAACTGAATATTGCAATTGTTGAATGCATTAGAGGCTTACATTGACAGCCTGGGCTGTCAGTGGCTTTAAACAAGCATTATACTTTACAAAACTAAGGGAGGGGGATCCCCACTTATTTCGAGTAATGGAGGAGCAGAAGAACAGAATATTCAGAGCAGCTTAATCAGTCTCTGAACATCCTAATGCTGCCCTTGCTTCTAGGTGTGGTAACTTATAGCAGTTAGAAAAAGCTTAAAATTCATCTGTGCCTTCTGTTTTAAGCAGTGAACTATCAATCTGATGGAGCTGTTCCTGTTAGCAACGGTAGCCTTGCCTTTTATCCAGCACAGGCTAATGTTATTCCCAGACCCCCTCAGCCTTACCTTAACAGTCGTGGGTCTGTCAGAGGATCTGCTAGAGGTGGAAGGTCACTGGCTAATTCCTATCGCTCCCCTGGTGGCTACAAAGGTATGTCTGTATTTACTACCACCTTAAAATTTGCTGTACTAATGCTGCAATGTGATTTAACACAACACAGTATTAAATTCAGGTTCTATATGTGAAATTTCTTAAGACTTTAAGGGCAATGTGCAAAGAACAGAGTCCTCTTGTAGAATTTAAGGAAGTTCATTCTGACTTGTGGTCCCTGTACTTGAGATTCTCAGGTCAAATGGCAGAGGAATTTCATAGCCTTCTTAATTATGAAGATAGAAACTTTCACTAATAGGTCATTAGATTACCTAATTGTATGGACTCTTTATTTCATTTACTGTTCTGAACTTTTTACCCACTTCTTTTTCTTGGCATCTGTCTTGCTTGACAGTCTGGGCAGGCATTTTTCTCATCAGATGTCACTTGTGGTATTTGCCCAGACCAAGATAGTCTTTGCTTAGCACTGCTGGCTTTAATATTACCATCAGAAACCAGGATGGGGGGACAGGCTCCCAGTAGTGAAGATCCCTTCCAGATTAAAAACAAACTGAAGAGTTATAAGAGGAGGATTATTGGGTCTCTGCAGACCAGTTGCTCTTTTGCTGCAAGCTGAAGTATTACAGAAAGTTTTGACTGACTTTGAGCAGATGCTAACTTAAGGTTGTTGGTAGCTGTGGTCTGTTCCACTTTCAAGTGGAAGGGCGCTTAGTGTGTGATAGTTGCTGCAGTTATTGGGCTGAGCCTGCTTGTACCTGGTAGGAATGTGTACCAGATGAGTTCTATAGGTCTAATTTAACAGCAGTTAAGGGTTTGGTGGTGTCTGGTATGAAATTGCTTGCAGTTATCTTTGGTATTTAAATAATAGCTTAAGTTAATACTTTAAAGCAATGAGTTATTAGCTCAAGAGGCAAATTATTATAATAGCGCCTAAACGTATGACAGTGGTAGTTATATGTAATAGCAAAAGAAAGTATTTTTTAATTCTCTGTGAAATCCTGTTTCTGGATCTAGCAAGCTTTTCAGCTGTTCTGTGAAATCCCATTAGTATCACAGGCAATTGTTAGGGTCTGTTAATATTTTAAAACATGCAATTTTGATATATCCACAGTGGATAGTTATGAGTAGCTAATGAAATGCATTTATTAAAGGAGTAGTAAGACTCTTCCACATTCTGAATTTAAGAATAGCTTCATATGCATAATTGCCAAAAAAAGAGCTCTAGTTATACTCTGGACCTGTAGTGTAAACCAAACAGTGAATAGTATTGAATAATCAATGTTATTTGAACAGGTTTTGATGCTTACAGAGGTTCACCTTCAATAACTAATGGCAACTATGGCCAGCTTCAGTTCCCTGGTAGAGATTATGCTGGAATGCCATATTCTCAGAGGGTAAGTACTGACTTTGTTTCCAGTAGCCTTCCAGTGTAGAGGAGCTAAGTCTTCTAATATGATAATTTTTCATAATCTTAGAACGTGAACTATTTCTTACAATCTAGAGGTTGGTTTTGTTTCCTAGGCAAAACTCTTTTTTTGAAATGGTAGACAGCAGTTGAATTAAGTTAGTTCAGATGGATAACATTTTTGTACAACAGGTTGATTTTTAGTCTGAAAGGAGTCTTTGAAATGCAAACAGATGGTAAATAAGATGTTGTACGAGTCTGTTTTATTACTTTAAAAGTTGCTACACTAAAATGACTTTGTAATGTAAAATAATGAACCCCTAAATGGACTAGCTGAAAATGCAGTTATGCAAAATACCAAATAAGAAGTAAGAAAACAAAGGTTCTTGATGGGAGGAGGGTCTGTGAAGGTCTTCTCTACAGGCTCATGGACTTCTAACAGACTTGAGATTTGAAGTTCACTGAGTTTGCTCAGTGAACTCAATTGAGTGCATAGTTCAGAAGCTAACTTGCATTAAACAAGCATCAAAATAGCTCTTTAATTTTATGCAAGCTGTTATAGAAGTAAATTTTCCATGAGTAAGGCTGTTTAATCTACATCTTATTTTTAAACTCCATCATTGTCTATTCTAGAGATTAAATTTGCTGTGCAAAAAAAAATAAATAGCATATTTGCCTCGCTTGATGTCAGATTTGCTTACAGCCATCTTCCTAATTCTTCTTTTAGGATGTTAATTACCAGCAGTGCTATAAACGAGGTGGGATAACTAGTGGTCCTCGAGCAAATTCAAGAGGTAAGGCTGACATCAGGTTCCCAGTGGTCCATAGACGTGCTTGGGTGTAGCAGCTGGGGTGTTACGAATAGCATGAAAAACAGTACACCATCACTGACATAACAGATTGAGCTTAGTATGAATTAACTGAGCTAGGTGGAATCTTGAGTACTGTTCTTAGACAGCATTGCATAGCAACAGATTTAATTTCACTGTTCTCAGATTGGAGTCTTCACATGTCAAAGTTCTGACACAGTGGTACCCTACTGAACTTCACAAATAAAATGACTAGGAAAACACACATGGGGTGGTTCTCTGTGTTCAGGGAAGAAGCATTTTAGCTTTCCTTTAATTGTATTTTCTCTTGACTCTGGATAAGATATCAGATCCCAGACACTGTGTAAGAGAACTTTTTCTATGAAAAGTGGTGTGTTTGGTAATACAGGCTTGTTCTGTACTTCTATGGTGCAGTATACAACCTAAAGAAATAAGTAAGACTAGCTGTTTGAAACCAAGCGCAAAATAGCATATGTTTTGAGAAGTTGTAAACAAGATTATTTAATCCTACTATACGTGCTGGAAAAAGCTGGACTTCCAGTGCTACAGATGAGAAGTGAGATGAACAGTAGCTGTAGATCACTACTTTAGAGAATAAAGGGAATTTATGGCATATCATGGAAGCTGTTCTAGGATAAAGCAGGTCACCTCTCAGTTTGAGGGAGGGTTCATAGAATATACATCAGAAGAGAACTAAATGAGATGGTGGTTAATTAACAGTTGACAGAAGTACTCATTAGCATTATGATCTCATAGCAACTTTCCTTAGTTTCATCGATTATCTTTTAAGATGTTGCTTTCCAGTGGAAATAGCAATGGTTTGCAACTTGAGTGTGATTGTTTTAAATTTCGCAGATCTATTAATGTTTTCATTCTAGACCCTTTTAACTTAGATATTGGAAAAGATTAAACACTTCATTTTGGGAAATGTGGTGCAGAAAACTTTAAGCAACTCTACTTTGTCAGGCTTAAAATATTCTAGCATCATAAGTTAGGACTACTAAAGATGCAACTCTAGAAGAATGGTGTTGAGTAACTTGAAGTAAAAATTCAGATCTTGAAGGTGACTAAATGACTACTTGGCTCTAACTGGTAATTTTTTTGGAAATTACATTTTATGTCCCCTCAGAAGTTAGCGTATGCTTTCAATGCTGATATATTTAAAAAAGTAAAGCTAAAACTATTGCAATCTACTGCCCTCTCCTACTTAGGGGTATAAGAAGTAACTGTTCATAGCTAAATTATGTCCCATGTTGCTAAATGCAAGTGTGATGAATGTAAACCAGCTTCAAAGCTCTCTTCTCACTGAAGTCCCTTAACTTGCTGTGGCTGAAAGTGAAACTTGTTGTGAAGCCTGCACACTCGGTGCTTAAGATTATGCCTGCAGGCCTAAGTGCATCCTTCGGTTATAATACTTAATGCTGTGCCAATGATTTTTAACAGCAGGGTGGAGTGACTCCTCTCAGGTGAGCAGTCCAGAACGAGACAATGAAACCTTTAACAGTGGGGACTCTGGGCAGGGAGACTCCCGCAGCATCACCCCTGTGGACATGCCAGTGACGAGCCAAGCTGCCACCATCCTCCCGGTGCACGTCTACCCGCTCCCGCAGCAGATGAGAGTCGCCTTCTCTGCTGCTCGAACATCCAACCTGGCCCCTGGAACTCTAGACCAGCCCATTGTGTTTGACCTGTTGCTGAACAACCTCGGAGAAACTTTTGATATCCAGCTTGGTAGGTTCAACTGTCCAGTGAATGGTACCTATGTCTTCATCTTCCACATGCTGAAACTGGCTGTAAATGTTCCGCTGTACGTGAATCTCATGAAGAATGAAGAGGTCCTCGTGTCAGCGTATGCGAACGACGGGGCTCCTGATCATGAAACAGCAAGTAATCATGCAGTCCTGCAGCTGTTCCAGGGGGATCAGATCTGGCTACGTCTCCATCGGGGAGCCATCTATGGAAGTAGCTGGAAATACTCCACCTTCTCGGGATACCTCCTTTATCAGGACTAAAATCCAGTGCGATGTTTACAAAAGAGCTGCTCCAAACACCTTGGTGGAGGGGGGTGGGACTAGCTTTGCACTTACTGACTTTATAGAGGATATGTGGTTCCATTATTGGGGGGAAATGATGGTCCTGTTGTGCAAGGTGAAATCATGGAGTTGGGGTACTGAATCAGCACTAATTTGGCACTTTATCAGTTGTGATGTAGCCTTGCTAATAAAGCTGTGAATGTATATTGTTTGCACTTACCCTAAACTGTATTAATGTCCAGCTTACTACACTATTGATTGCCTCAAGTATGGGCTATTCACAATGCCTTGTTGTGCCTCAATAAAACAAGTTAATATGCATTTTAGTATTAATCTTGCTCGTGGTTTCAATTTTAAAATATATCACTGAGCTTATTCCTGATGCGGGCCTGTGAGGCATACATGAATATTATCACATAGAACTGGTCTTCAAGCTTCAGTAATTCAGGGTAATCTGTGTTTAGCTGGGATTACTTGTTTATTTAGTTCCTGCTTGATGTCCTCATCAAGTGTTCCCTTGATCAAAATGAATTCAAGATATATAATTAAATCTTCTTTCTTTTTAACTGAAAGGCCAAGAAATGTCCTACATACTTAGTTAGGACTACCTATTCCCTATACATATCCTGTCAAAATCTAGCATTGTCATAGCATCAGTCCTTCAGTAGTGATGCAGTTGAAATTCTTAAACCTCAAAATACTCACTGAAGGGCTAGCTCACAGTGTTATTCAGTTGCAAGATATTTTAAAGTTAAAATTCACCCTTCTGAAGCATAAATGTGTATTGCTTCCCTCACCCATGAGACTTGAATCAGACTGTAATGCAAGTTTATCTCCTCATTTGAGAAGGCTGCTGAGGAACTTTGTATTTGAAACCTGCTGCTTGCAATTTAAATCAAACCTGAACACAAGTGCTAGGAAGCATTTCTGAAATTCCTTTCTTGCAGCTATTGGGTGGTTTGACCAGCCTTCAGCACTCTCTTGTGGCCTGAGGATTGAAAAGACATGAGGTATGTCCTTGTCTGAGCTGCAGTGTGTCAAATACTATAAATAATTCTGATGTTTAAAATGGTAATATGAACTAGTAAGAAGGTAGGTCACTGTCTCTTCCTCCTTTGAAAAGCTTCAGTAGATTTGTTTTAGCAGTAAGAAGCACTTTATCTGAGTGTACTGAGGTAGCCAGTGCACAAGCCTGACTGGTATAGCTAAGGCTGAACTAGAACTATACAAAGTAAAGGCAGCTTAGCTATCTGCTTATTTAAATAAAAGTAAACCCCTAAATTTAATAAATTTCAGACCTGATATAAAGCTGCTGTTTCAAGTTAACTGGTTTCAGAACTTCAACTTTAAACATTTTGCCCTTGCTACCATGCAGGTGCCAAAACAAGTCTGGCATGACTTCTGACATAAAGTCACTGGCATAAAGATCTTGATTTTGTTCCAAGCTCAGATTTCTTTTTCATACAGATTTTTTAGATGGTGACCATACTTCAAGTCTTGGTTTAATTCCATTGGCAAATTTTGAGTTGAGATATTTAGGTAGGATAAGCTTTATGTAACTTAGTTTTTACCACTGCAAAAATGTCAAGCCTATTGTACACTATGCCTGTATTTTGTATTTTTAAACGCACTAGTTCTGACTTTAGCCAGTGAAGAGCCTTATTTCTAGAACAGTCAAAACAGAGTAAGTGGCAGCTTAATTAGCACTTTTTCCTTAGAATGTTAACTCTCCTTGTAGATTAATTGAGAAATATGGTAGGCAGGCAGAAGTGGTAAGATAACTTTCAGCTTGCAATAACTTTGCAGCTGTGGCCAGACAGACTTCATTGCTTTTTTTCACAGACCTGCAACAAACTATTTTTTTTTTTCTTTTTTAGACATGTGGGGCATTGAGTCACCCTTCTCCCAGACTGTCTCTAATGGGACTGGTAAATAAGTGAGCCCTCTTGTGTGTACAGCAGGGTATCCCTTGCACTTCAAACTGCTTTAACATCAGTACACAACTGCTTGGTGGACCCATGTTACCATTTGTTTGAGACCAATATCTCACTGGTAGTTCAAGCAAGGTGTATCTTTACCTTGTCTATCCTTAAGGTATCAGAGATAAACATCTTACTTTCAGAACTGGTTGTCCATTTGTATAAAAAGGATTTTCAAATCCCTAACTAAAAAGAGTACAACCAGAATTGCGTGGATATGATGAATCTAATAATTGTATTATTCCTTGATAGCGAACTTGACTGTAAGTCACGGCTTCTCAAAAACACAAAGCTTTTTAGGCCCTATCAGCCTGAATTAGAATAATCCCTACAGTAGCAGCTAATTTAAAATAAAATATCTTGTTTTCTCCTGATATTTTTTTATTTTAAAAAACTACAAAACTTGGACAATTCTCTTCCCTTAGAATAACTAAAAATATGATTAATTTTACGCTATGGGTTTCTTACATAGTACCTTTTCATCTACAGCTCTTGGTTTTCACTGTTTCTAGTCAGCTCTGAACACTGCCTTTGCCAACCTCTGTTACAAAAAGGAGCATAAGCACAACTGGACAGATGCTGTCATAAAGAAGCTTTCAGAGCAGAAGCAACTCCAAAGGTTGTTACTGAACCTCAAATGCTAAGGCTGTGCTTAAAAAAAAGTACTGCAGAGGGCCAAGCAAAGCACCTTTTTTCCACACCAATAGCTGGCCAAAGTCCAATGGTAGAAAACTTGTTATTCTAATCTCCATAACATCTAAAAAACATCTAAAAATGTGACATCATGGTTTTCTATGATGATAAACACTAGGGTATTGATACCTCATCCTTTATGCTTCTAGATGAATACTTTTTGAAAGCTTCTCAAAGTACTTCAGAAGATTTCAGTGCATTTACTGACACAGTTTTAGTCTACCTCAGAATGTCCAGACGAATGACCTAGTTCTTTATTCTGCTTCTGGGCAAGCCATTTAATAGGTGAGTTTCACAACTTGAAAATACTTGAGGTAACACTGCGTAGACTTCATGTAAATACTGTCTGACAGCACCTTTTTCCTCAGTAATTGTTAAATGGAGTTGCTCAAACCGTTGCATTAGGAAAAATGCCCTAACTGTATAAGAATGATAGTCAGGTCTGATTAAAACATACAAAGGGGCATCATAGTTCTGCTATTTTCTCACTGCTGTCTTGCTTCATAAATCGGATACCACCTAAATTCTCTCCAGTTTAGTTCTCTTGTGCGTCCTGCTGAAGATAAACTGTAAGGGTAAGGAACTAATACTTTATTTTGATTTGGAATGAGTGAATTTCCATGTTTCCTTCTCCTGAGGTCAGTGAAATACTGGATTTACCCTGAAATGGGCGGGTGTAGTGGTTTTGGCTGGGAGAGAGTTAATTTTGTTCAGAGTAACTGGTATGGGGCTCTGTGACCCAAATCTTTTAGATTTGTGACCAAAGCACCATTGATAACACGGTAATGTTTTGGTTCTTGCTGAGCAGTGCTAGCACAGTGTCAAGGCCTTCTCTGCCTCTCATACCACCCCACCAGCAATTGGGCTGTGGGTGCACAAGGAGTTGGGAAGGAATACAGCTGGGACAGCTGATCCCAATTAACAGAGAAGATGCCCCAGACCCTATGATGTTGTTCTCAGCAATACAAGCTGGGGGAAGAAGGAGAAGGGGACATTCAAGTTGCAGTGTCTCACATCTGAAATCACCATTACACACGATGGAGCCCTGCTTTCCTGGAAATGGTTGAACACCTGTCTGCCCATTGGAAGCGGTAAATGAATTCCTTATTTTGCTTTGCTTGAGCATGGCTTTTGCTTTACCTGTTAAACTCTTCTTATCTGAACTCCCAAGCTTTCTCACTTTTGCCTTTCCAATTCTCTCCCTCATCCCCCTGCAGGGGTGTGAGCGAGTGGTTGTGTGGGGCTGAGCTGCCTGCTTGTGGGGTTAAACCACAACAGGTTTCCTAGCATTTTCAAAACACTAGGGTACCAGTACTTCTGTGATTTTTTTTTTTTTTTCCCCCCCTAGGCTGTGGAAGTGAGGGGAGACCACAAATAACCTCCCAGAATTGCCACGGCTGACTGCCTGCAGCTAGGGAAACCTCCATCCTGCAGGCTGCAGTGGTGGTGCAGGGAATGTCACTGCTCTGTTGTACTGGTTCAGTTTATGCACCTTTTCCTCCCTGACTGCTTTGTTATCTACAGCTGCTCCAATGAAACAGTCAGTGGGGGAGATTGCTTTGGAATTTTAACTCTGATCAAAGGCTTGTATCTGGAGGACTGGAATACATTTATCTGCTGCAGATCATCCTTGCTAACTCTTTATCAAATCTATACATGTCTTTTGAGAAAATTGCTTGAGTCTTGTGGAGGATACGAAAAGTCTGTTGTGTATTATAATTGGAAAGACACAGTGCCGTAACCAGATAAAAATGAGTTAACTCCAGATAATCACTTGTTCACGAGTCCTTGATCAACTTAATTTTGTGTCTTGTCTCCCAACTATAGACAATCCTGTTAAAAATGAAAAAACTTATAAACTTGTATCTGTGGACTGAACATTTCCAGGTGGTGTGGTACTTGAAAAATAATATGATGAAGTACTAACCTGGCTGGATAGGTATGAACCTATCAGTTCATACATCTTTTGGACCTTAGATGAGTAAGGTTTGAGATGTGGCTGGTATGGAACAAAGGCTTTATGCTAAGTACAGATCTAGTCACTTTGTCATTAGTTTACTGCAATGAAGTAAACCCTATATTGAAAACAGAGGATCACTTTTAGCCTGTAGCACATCACACAAAGATCATTTTCTTTCCACAAGTGTCTGCTATTAACTGCAACTTAGAACCAGATGCTGTCTTAGAGGAACTTGGTTGGCATGATAAGGGAGCTGTTGTTCTATGCCAGCAGAAAGTGTTACACATTGTGTTCAGCCGAGACTCCACATGCATTTCTAAACCACCAAAAGTCAAAAGACTAATTCCAAGTAACCTGCAATATGTAAGGCTTTTCTAGTTTTCCTCCACCTCCCCAAGTTCTTGAACTTAATCAGGTTATCTTGATGGTAATTCTGTCAGGAACTTGGTCTGATTTTTGTTGAGGTCAAACTTGCATTGCTTTAAAAATCTTTGGTTTCAGCAGCTGAGTTTCAAAATAAGATTGTTTGTTCTAAATGCTGTATAAAACTCTTGTTATAGTGCATCTGGAATATTTCAGAGCTTAAAAAAAAAAAATCTTTGCTTTCCCATACCTCTGTACCTCCCCGGTACTATTTTCCTTTTTTTTCCCCTGTACTTGTATGCTGGCACAATTTTGATTTCAATTTTTTGATTTCAGTTTCTTTGTATATCACTTGTCCCTTTCACACTGGGACTTCGATCACCAGCAGTTAGAGAGCTGACAAGCAAATCTCAGAATTTTACCTCAGATTCTCTATTTGCAGAGTAGCAAACCAAATAAAAAAAAACCCCAAACAAATCAAACCCAACCATTCTAATTCAGTTCCAGATCCATAATTTTGAGGTAGATGAAGCCTAAAGCATTAACAGAATCTTTGCTCTAACAATATGAGTTCTTGCTTATAAGTAGTTACTTTCATCCTGAAGTTTTTGAAGTTACATAAAAATATCTCAATTAATGACTAAACTTATTTTTAGAATAACATAGCCATTGGTATCTATGGAGGTTCATGTTGTATAGAAAGAAGTATCAGGCATCCAGAAAATCCAGCACACGGGTAGACTACAATGCTGGCAACAATCATTCCAAAATTCAGTCACTGCTGACATATTACAAAGAAAATAAGCATTGTTGAACTGGATGTTACTTGATTTGGAGACTTGCTGGCATTGCCTTATTGATGTCTATGAGTACAAAAAGCAGGTCTTAAAAGCCAAATCTCAGGTGTAAAATCTCTTCCACTTTTCGTGTAATCAATGTTGTGTGTTAAAGGTGCCATTTTTACATACAGGTAGTAAGTGCAATAAAATTCTAAAAAACATTTGAGGAAGATATTAAAATAGCCTCTAAGAATGTTTTGTTCTCTATTGTTATGTTTTTTTTGTCACTAGCTCTGCAAGACCAAAGTTCTTCAACAAATACATAAGTTCTCTCGCCACAGATGAATACACAGAAATGGAATGAAACAGATCTGCTCTTAAACTGTCCATAACATCCCATTTTGGGAAAAGGGAGTAGAGAGAGAACACCACAAATCCTTTAAAGTAATTTGGTTGGGGTATGATATGTGATCCAAGATCTCTGAAATGGACAGTTTTCACTGGACTAGTCTTATTTACTATCTTAACCAAAATGGGAAAATAACAAAGAATTGCCATAGTTAACAACTACATAGTTAACATACTTTTTTTTTTTACACTAACATTGTTTTTGTTTGTATTTTATGATTACAGAACGTATTCTCATCTGCTTTTAAGAAGAAAAGGAAAGGTGAATGAAAGTGCCTACAATTTCATCCTGGGTGCTGTAGAGCTGTGTTACTGGAAAACAGAAAGATAATGATCAGGTGTTCTGCAACACCTCAAAAAGTGATGAAAACCACAAGAGAGCCCAGGATCTCCAAGTGCTTGGTAGGTGCAATTCATTATTACAGCTGAATTCTTTCCTAATTAGAGACAAAGTTACTAAGGGACAAATTGGTGGGGTTTTTTATAGTGCCACCTGCTTTAACATCTTCCTTGGTTTATCCTGTAATTACAATGAACAAATGACATGTTGTACCATTGTATTCTTAAGGCACCAATATAATGGCATGATCTTGTAATTGCCCTTCTGTTTGACTCTTCCTAAGCACAGCAAATAGTCTTTCTGTTCTTTCTAACAGTTCATCACACGTCTCTGGTTTGTAAATGTTATGTAAAACATCACCTGCAGAAGTAACCAGAGTATTTGGCTCACCAAGGTCATATTAGTCATGACGTTTTTCTAGTCTGTTGTTCACCTGCCAACTACACCTTTGATAGACATCTTTCTTAGACCTTCTTAAATCTTACTTTGGTTCACCTGTGTGTTCTAGGATTTAAGGGAGAAATAGGAGTACAGAGGTGGAGAATCAAGTGTTTGAGTTAGAAGTGTTAGAGGTGGTGTTTGAAGTTAGAAGTGGTGTTTGTGTTTGACAACCTGAGGGGTAAGCACCTTCCACCCACTTTCACACACGAACAGCATTAAGATAAGCAAACCCTTTTCAGGTTCTGCCAATCTACATAGTGATGAGGACGAGTATCCCACGGAAACGTGCTCAGCAGCACAGTAGTGTGTGTCCCAACTATGCATTTTAGGAAGCTCCTGGCAGCAAATTTGTCTTCCTGTACGTTGAGAGTCGTTCTTGTGCAGCTGCACATCCTTAGGCACTTGGATAACGGCGTGAACGGTGTCAGTTCTCCGCGGACCTGACACCACCATTCAGCCCCGGGGTTCTCACTTTTAATTCTCGTGCGAACAACTCACGGGGTCGCAAATACAGAACAGCCAAGCCTGGCATGCACGCTGGAAAGCTATCTAGAAAACTGAGTAAACTGTGGAGAAGGAAATTTCGGGGTTTTAAGTCCTAGTTGAAGAACAGTACGCGCAGGGGCGCGGCGGGAGGTGCCGCCCGTATTCCGTACAGCGACATGGCCGCCCCCACGGAGCCACGGCCCGCAAACCCCGCCCACCGCGCGCCGTCCCGGCCCGCTCTTGTCCGTACAACAAGATGGCGGCCACCTCTCGCCGACCCCTTCCCGAAGCCAGAAGGCGGCGCCGCGGCCGTAAAGCGGCGCCCGCTTCCCGATACCCATCTGTCGCAAACCGGTGAATGGCTGTGGCGAGGGGCCGGGGGGGGTGCGGGACGCGGGCCCGCGCTCGTGGCACGGGGGGGCGGCGGCGGCGCTAGCGGCGGCTCCTCCGCCTCCTCTGCCGCCCCGGGGAAGCGCTGCCCGCCGGCGGGGGGAGGGCGCGATGGATCCCAACAGGATCATCCAGGCGCTGAAGGGCACCATAGACCCCAAGCTGCGCGTGGCCGCCGAGAACGAGCTCAACCAGGTGAGGGGGGGGCGCGCCCCGCGCGCGGCACGGGGGCGCCTGGCCCCGCCGGCAGGGGCGGGGGGCGCCCCTGCCCCGCGCCGGGACCGCCCGCCCGGGAGGGGGACGGGACACGGGGATGGGGGAATGGGGGACGGGCGGGTCGCTGCCCGCGCCCAGCTGTGCCCGCAGTGCCGGGACCCCCGGAGCAGCGCTCCTCAGAGCGGCAGCCCGGCCCTTGGCGCGGCCGGGGCGCCGCGGCTCGGTTCGGGAGGGGGTGACATTGGTGTGGCCGTGCGGGGGTCGCGCCCCGGCGCTCGCAGGGACAGGCGGCACTGGCGCCCGGGGCTCCCGCTGTCCCGTTCGGCAGCGCGGGGAGTGGAACTTGGGAGGAAGGCGCGTTAGATTTCATGGGCAGTGTTGGTCACGGCATCCCGCAGTTAATGGTAAAATATATGGAGTTGGAAGGGACTCATCAGGATCGAGTCCAACTCCTGTCCGTGCACAGGACACCCCAACAATCCCACCATGTGCTTGAGAGTATCATCCAAACGCTTCTTGAGCTCTGTCAGGTTTGGTGCTGTGACGACTGCCCTCGGGAGCCTGTCCCAGTGCCCAACCACCCTCTGGGGGAAGAACCTTTTCCTGATGTAAAAACCTTTCCCTAATGCAGCGGTACTACGCACTGAATCAAAACTCTGACCACAGCCTTTGAACATCTGAGAAAAGAGAAAGCTCTCTTGTACAGCATTAATAGAGCTTTAACCCCCGTGCTTCGGTGGAATATTTGATCAGTTCTATAGGAGGACTTGGGTTTTTCCGCTGTATCGGTGTGATAACAAAACAGTCGCTGAGCATTGGCTGTCAGGAGTTACGGCTGCTTCAGGATTGCTCCTCTGGCTTAGTTTTCTATTTAGGCAACTTAAAACTCCTTCTGAATTAGATACAGCTAATCCTTGCTTTAGCAGTTGGTAAGGTCCTTTAGTAAATCAGTGGATTAAGTGCTGGACATTGAGAATGCTCTTGGGAATAGTTAGATAAGGATGCAAGACGTTTTTTCTTTATTTGGCATAGTTACTTTAAAAGTTCATCAGTACTTATTTTTATCCCTACTGTTAAGGGCTGAGAGGGAAATCACAAATATTTGTCAGCAGCCTGCTGCACGGGAATCAAAACTACAATACAGACTACTGCTACTGCAATGTTCTGTTCAGAACAAAGAGGCAGCTCTCTGGGTTCCTGGGTCCTGCTCCTAATGCTGTTTTCACATCACCAATAACTACTGTGAAGCTCAGGAACAGTTTTGAAAGTATTTTAAGTTTGAGAGCTATAAGATGTTTTAAATTCGGGTGATGGAAAGTACAGTTCTTTCCAAACACAGGTTTTGGATTCAAGAGTGCAAGTAGACTTATTGAGAACAGGTTGAGATGCAGATTTTTCTTTAAAATAGTTGACACATTTTTTTCCTAAGTATTATAAAGAACGAATCTCGAAATTAAGACATAGCTATTTTTGTGTAGGCTTCCTGTCATAAATGAAGCACAGTGTGTCTGACTGACATAATGTGCTGATGCTGCGCTGGGTTTGACATTACTCCTTGGATGAGAGGAGCAAAAGCGCTCCCAAAGAATGTTGCTTAACGTGGGACTTTGACATCTTGAAGCTTTTCAGTGCTTTTGAAGCAAGACTTCAAAGGGATGTGTCAGACTCCCATGTGCCTGATGATGGTGTTGACATGTCATTGTGTCCCTGCAAGTGCTGGATTCCAAATGCCGTTCTAGCATTTATCTTGTTCTAGTAAAGGAACCAATCCACCAACCAAATAGAAAACTCTCCAGAAATAGGTGCCTGAAGTGGTAAAATAAGAACAGAACAGGGGTCACCTTTATTCTGTGCCGTGGTTACAGTGATGCTGCTCCTGAGGCACACTGGTGCGTGTTGGGGTAAAACTTGGCTGTGTTACCCCATCTGCAGCGTACATTGGCATTCAGGTTTGAATCCAGGTAGTGACAAGAACTTCCCAGACGCTACAAATCCTATTAGTCCACCAATATAGTGCCTCTCTGTGGGTACCTCTTTGCTTGTACCAGTACTGAGAGTCCTTTAGGACAGTATCAGAACAGTCCCCACTCCATAATTTGCTTACAGTGTAGAGCACAGGGAATGGAGATTAAATGAATGAAAGCTTTTCTACCTGTAAGAAGTCCTAGCATATTTGAAAATGCTTCTTTCTCTTCTGTATGTTTCTGTTGCATAAAGATAAAGGTAGAGCCAAATCAATGAATTTGCTGTCTGCCTTCTAGATTATCATCTAACTGCATTCAGAAATAGAATCAAGATTCCTTTTTTTTTGCCCTTATTATATCTACCGTAAGGCTGCTTGTGAGTTTTCTTCCTCTTGCAGCTAGAAACAAGTGTTAGTTTCCAGGCAAAATTAGTTTATGGTCCATTTATATCCATTTGTGGCAATCTCACTTCTTAACTAGAATAGGTTTCTTGGTACCCTCCCTGACATATTTGTCAGGGGCTGATCCCTGGTGGCCTGTTTTGCCAGCCTCAACAGGCAATATTTCCTTTGCTGTGTCATAAAACTGAATTTATGAAATCTAATAATAGGAGAGCACAGCTTTTCCCTGCGCTGGTTTTCCTTTGAATTGATCTTTCCTGTGCGACCTGGTCGCTTTGTGTTTGCAGCGTTCCAGAAAGTCTTGTGCTCAATGCCACTAATACCTCATTAGGTACATCCCAAATCTACAATTATCTTCATGTCCAACATCTACATATTTCTTATCACTCAATATGACAAGGTCCTTTTATCCTATGTTTGTTCTTTAATAAGAAACCTCAAGCTTTTAGGAGAGATTCCTGTTGTTCTTGAGTATCTGACCATGTACTTTGTCCTATTACCCCACTTCATTTTTGTTGGTGCAGTTCTAAAGATCATTCAGTTCTTTATAGGATTTTCTGATCTTTTTCCTTGCTTGATGCTACTTCTGAGTCATCAACAAACATCACTTCTCTCTGTGATCTGAACACAACCTTAAGTGTGGGATTTGTTTGAAATCTGATTCTTGCTAAACTAGAGCAGTAATTTCCTGCCAGGTCAGTAATCTCTGTCATGTAACTGCTGTCATTTCCCTTTTAGCTTGTTGGTTTTTGAAGTGTAGACATCTTTCCATCTCCCTCTTTTTCCTTCCTCCCCCCCTTTCTTTTTCTTCAACTCTGTCACATCATAATCAGTGTGCACTTTATGATTGTATTTATCAATCACACTGTACTTACTAGAACAGTCAGTTATCATACCAAGAAAGTTACTCAGTTTTTGTGCATGCTTCTTCAGTATCTGTTCTAGGCTATTCCACTTGTTACATGTGTCTTGTGGACTTCAAGGAATTCTGCTGGATTCATTTACTTATTTATTTATATTAAGGCTATATGCTGCTTTCATGTGCCAGTTCTTGGAGTGCTGTGGAATGTACTGTCTGATTACTGAACATACAGAGTCATTTCGATTCCAGTTCATATAGGATTTCCATACAGGTTTTATGCATTAATCTTCACTGGCTCAGTGTGCTGTAATACATTTCTTTGACCTGTAACAGAGGGGGAAATAAGAACACAGTTGCAAAAATACAGCTGTTTGTTTTAATATTGGGTAGTAGTGACATAATTTGGCTTTGACAGGAACTGAGTAGCAGCACTGGAAGAAGTGTGAGAAGATTGCTCAAAAGCAGAGGAGTCCAGAATAAAGTTTGGCTTCCTTCTGTATCTTTACGTGTTGTTTGAGCTGGCTGCTGTAGTAGGCAGGGTTCTTAAGGCTGTTCTGAAAGTGGCAGTGAGCACCTCATGATACCTACAGGAAGGAATTTCAGGTATTTGTATTGAAGACCAATTTTATGAGGAGGTTGACTTGGATGATTAGAAGTTCTGTGGAAAGTGGAGTTTCATTGAGACTGGATAAATTTGACTGCAGAATCAATAGAGGAAAGAAGCTCAGGTAGGTTCTTACACATGCTTATTTTCACTGTGTGTTTTCCCCTCCCCACACAGTACTTTTGCATGTCGGCAGGGAAAGAAGAAAGTGTCTTTTGAAGTTCTAGTTTGTTTCAACGACTGTCTGCGACTGACATGTAAAAAAACAAGAGAGAAAAATACTAGTAACAACTGCAGAAATATTCCCAAGTGTGACAAATACTGATGGAATTTCTAAGTAACACATTTTCAGTACACAGCAAACAGAAAATAAAACTTGGTAAACCAGATAGTTGAGCATTTGGATCAAATGTATTTAAGCCTTAAAATAATCTCTGTAGACAGTTAATTGCTTATGAATTCAAGATACCAATTTCTTCTGCATTTGTCTTTGCAAACAAAGATGTAGTGCCTTGTTTTTTCAACAACTTTTATGTGCCATGATTGGATTCAGAGGTACAGAGAAAGTGATGTTTACTACTGGTGGAGAAGGATGATCTTGGTTTCACTTGCAGAACCTGAGGAAAAGCTTCCAGGTGTCCCATATCCATTGTCCCAGAGTATCCTGTTGTTCTGCAGGGGAAGAGGCACCCTTCAGTGCCATCCTGCACTCAGGCACTGTGATTGCTGTCAGTGCAGTGGGAAGGTCACTGACAAATGTGATTCTGGAGCAGTTGCTTGCTGTGGGCTTTAAATGTGACAGCAACTAAGACACAAGAATAACTCTTCCTGAGATGAGTTTAGTAGTGTATAATGTGTGATCTTTTGAGGACTGGATCTGTGATACTGTGGCAGGGAAGAATATGTTAGACCAAAGGAGGACCAGAGTCCAGAAAGCTGTACAGCTGCAGTGCACAGGTCTTGAGGCAGTGGACACGGATGGAACAATGTGCATGGGGACATGTGCATCTCTTCTCCATTGCTGTAAATTTACCCAGTTGTATCTTCCCAATGCTATATGCCTCTCCCAGTTTAGCTGCTAACCTTGCACATTGCTGTATCCCATCTTCTTAATCCTAATGGAAATTAAATAGCATTATTTTTTATTATAAAAGCTCTGAGCTGTGATTCATACAAGAACAGTCAGGATGTGTTCTACACAGCTTTAAAATAATTACTCTTTATAAGTACTCAGTGAAAGTTTATTTTTCAAAAACTTCCACAAATACATGCCCCCATGGATCAGCACCTTCACAGAAAGTTTTACCAAATCGTAACCATGTGGATCCAAGGCAATGTAATTATTCACAAACTGCACAAAGCAGCGTGCTGTGTTAACTGGAGTTGTGCTGAAGGTCTTTTTCAGCCATCTGGTGCCTCCCTGCGGCTCCTGGGCATGGCTCTTCAAAATCAGCAGATAGTTTTCCGTTCCTTCTGTGGAACTGATGACGTTCCTACTCTCCTTTTGTTAAGGTGCAGCTGCAGTGATACAAAGAACTGTCTGGTTGAACTCACCCAGCTGCAAGGTCTCTTCCTTGTGTCTTTCCATTGCACACCTGACAGTTGCCCTCGTGGGATCTGTACAGCTTTACTTGCTGATGTCCTGAGCAAGGCAGGGAAGGGATAGTCCCAAGATCACAATTAGCATAACAACTAAACAAATGAGAATGTGCTGGTATAGGAAAAATGTTGCTGCATGCAGCTTTTTAAAAAGTCCTCTGTTCTAAAAACTGCAAGCACCATGTGGTTTTCCTGACTGGGTTTGTTGCTGCACAAGTGAGCAGGATGGAATTTGAGCTTCACAAATACAACAGAATAGGGTGTCTTGTTTCTAAAATGGGCTCACGGTCTCTGTTGATCTCTGCAGCATTTGTGTTTCTAAGAACGAGCAGTAAACGGAGCTGTGTAAAAATCTGAATTATGGCCATGATAATAGTATGGAATAGGAGGATTTGGTGGGCCCTGTGATCTCCTTAGGGGTGGCAGTATGTGAGAAGTGTAGAGGAACCCTGCATAGCCGTGTGCCAGTAGGGATGGGACCCCCTCTGGGACACGTGCGTACCTTCTGCGTAACTTGTCTTTTGTCACTCCTGGCGCTTGCTGAGAGGATCTGGCACACAGGCCAAGTAACTGCATTTGTGTATATCCTGGCAAAACTTCAGGGACAGCAGTTGTACACCAGTGCAAGTGGTACCAATAAAGCTCCCTGGAGTAGTGCTGACTTTAGTGTGCACTCAGTAAAAACTGTTTGGTCAGAGAAAGGGAGATAATACTGTTTATCACTGTGTCCGCCCTAAATGTGGTACTGGTGGAATTACAGCAGGAAACCAACAACGACAAAACAAGCCCACAAAAAGTTGCATTTCTAATTGGTGTGTTTATAGTAGTGAAAGCTGTGTGTAAATTGAGTCTGAGAACAGCATATTGGCACTGTTGAGAACAGAAAGGACTGTTAGGAGTTCATGCATGTTTTTTGGTTTTCTGTGCTGCTGGGAATTCTCATGCTTTCCTTATCTCCCTGGGGGTTGGGTGTTGAGTGCTGGAGGATGATGCTGCAGCCCTATCAGAACCCACCAATGTTGCACAGATTCTGTCCAGATTCTGCCCACGCATTCTGAAGGGCAAGCTTTGCACTCCAGGATGCTCAATTAGAAGGTGATCTTTGGAATCCAGTGTGCTTCAACCAGTTCAGCACGTCTGTAGATAAATGGAGTTCCTGTGCTGTCTGTTACAGCTTTACTTCATCTGGAGCATTTCTTATGGATAATTAAAGTTTATAGAGAAGGGAATTGCAGGAGAGTATGCTTTTGATTTTCCACTACTGCTTTTATCTTAGGTCTCAGATTACTCTATAAACATCAAATGAGTCTGTGAGTGCAGAGTAGGTTAGAATTACACTGTCATTATAATGGATAAAATGAGGGCCAGAAAGTTAAGTGATTTGGTAAAATTATCGAATGATAGTGTCGCGATGCAGCTGGTACACTTAGGCATCATGAAAAGAATGCAATTTTACCTCATTATGGAAATGTTAGATCAAGGAACTGGGTACATGAAGAGCAGAACTTACTTCTTATTTCACAGCTTCAAGTGAGGCAGATTTTATGGGAGGATGTAGTACACTTGAATACTTGTGCTTTAAAGCACAGCTCTGGAAACAACCACAGTATTGCCAGGCATAATCTAGTGGGAAGGAGACACTATAAAAGGTGAAGTACAGAAAGCTGCTGCCATCAAGCCCCAAGAAACATCTCTCTTTGAACATAAATCACATGGATCCAAGGGATGAAAGATCTGACCTGCTGGAACCGACTGATGTTGCCAAGGCTTAGTAGTAACTGCACCCTGCTGAGTCAGTGATTCCTCGCTGGAGGAGCCCTGGTGAATGGCAGCAGTATAATGCTATCAGAGTGTCACATCTTTTAAATCTGGCCTGCTTTGCTCAGAAGTTCAGTGAGCATTGTTTTCTCTTTGAAATTCTTCAGCTGCATGGCTGATGTAGTGTTTGAAAAGTTCCCAGGAAGGCTGTGGGTTTTGAAATGTTATCTGTCTACACTTGATTTTAATTGAAAATGTTTATTCCACTGTCTCCCCAGTTTTTATTTAGATGCACTATACATCTAGTTCCTTAAAGATAGTTGTATATGGCTAATGCAAATGCTGTTTAGCCTTGAAAACAATTTTAAATGTTTTTTTAATGTCTTCACTATTGGTGTTCTACCGCAAACTATTTTGGAAATAGATGGCATGTATTGATGAAGCACATCAATATCCATTTGACTTACACAGCTAAGGTAAATGGTTCAGACAGATCTTTAGTGCTTCTCATTATGTATTCTCAGCATTATTTAAATATTCATTATCACTAATCTCTATTTGAGAAACTTGTCGCATTACTTATTCCACCGATGTGCGGTTGCATGGTCGGCTTTTACAAGTAATTATTTGGACTATTGCAGATCTGGGTAAATCCAAGTGCTAAAACCTTTCATACTTCATGAGGAGAGTGGAAAAGCACTGCAAACCCCTTAGTTTGTATTTCTTATTCAGCATTTGCTAACACATCCTTCTTTAAACATAGTGACTTGCTTGTTTTGTATGTATTTCAGTCCTATAAGATCATCAATTTTGCTCCAAGTCTGCTGCAAATTATAGTATCCGACCAAGTTGAATTTCCAGTGCGTCAAGCAGGTGAGATAAATTCCTTGTTTCATTTTCTTTCAGTAGAAAGTCAGTCTGTTAGTTATTTCAATGGAGTATTGAGCTGTTGCAATGTAAGTCAGTTCAGGTTTGTTCTGAATCAGGAAAAGGATCTATCTTTGCTTTTTCTTTCCTACATGATGGTCAGATAGAACTGTGAGTATAGGGTAGAGTCCAGCTTTGGCTTCCCTGTGTTTGTAGTGATCCCTACTGGATTGCTGTGATACTGATATGAAAAGAGAATGATTTCTACTCAAAACAGAGCACTGAGAGAGCCTCAGCTATTCTTTCCCCTGGTGGTGAACAAGTAAGGATGCCAAGATAAGTGTGAATTTAAAAATAAAGAAGTATATCTTGCCTGAATACATGTCTCTCTGTTTGAATATCTTTTCCTGGAAAAACAAAAGTTTCTGAAAAATGGAAAAAAGCCCTTAGTTCCCTAGATCCGGGGTAGCCATATAGGCTTAGGTGGTATCTGTGGTGTCTGCTTACAAAAGTAGATATGAAGGAAGGTCACATCGCTGATAAAATACACATTTATACTCTGAGCATGTCTAGAAGGCTTGCCCAGTTGTGTGTGAGTTCAAGTATGATGATGCAGTTAACTGTAGTTAACATTTATGTAAAATCAGATTCTAAATTCTCGTAATCCATTTTAACTACTCCTACGCAATATTTTTGACAGATACAGAGAAAATTCAGCTCTTTCAATAAATTATTAATACTGTTTTATTCACAGCTTTGTTTTTGTCCTATGGAACAGCATTTCCCATAGAAGCCCTGTTGGTTTTTTTTTTGGTGCAGATCCTATTAATCCCCTGGGTGTGTTGGGGCGTGCTGACATATGCTGTTTGTCATGCTGGCGTTTGTTTTTTCAAAGATAATCCAACTTTGAATGGCGTTGTTAAACCATTCTTTACTAAAGTTTGATGCTTAATCTAAACTCCATAAGGCCATTTTTATAAATTAATCTCTCACTTCAGTATCATTCAGGAAAAAACCCAAGTATGTAGAATGTAATTTTGTTGTTGTTGTTGTTGTTGTGTTTTTTGTTTTTTTTTACAGAGCAGGGCTATAGAATAAAAAAGCACATTTAAATTACATTGAGAGGTCAACAGATTTCCCTGGGAATTTTTTAAAAGCCGAGAACTTGTATGGACAAAGTAAATTAAAGTCTTGGGCTGGTCTTTCTGGACCTGTTTCTTGTCTGAATATTTTGGCATGTCATAGACAAAGAGCTGTTTTTCCTCTTACTCCTATAAAATATTTTACAAACTACATGTTTTCATACTTTGTAATTTGTCATCACCAAGAAAAATTATTGTACCCAAGGATGTCTTATTTATACTTTAAAACCCTAGCTAGTAATCAACCAAAATAGTGTACAGGGATAAGAGTTTATTAAGTACATTCCTTTAATGCCTCACACCATATTTCCTATGTTTCCTAAAGAATGCCTACAGGCATTTTAGTACTGATGCATAAATGCTGCTTTGTTTTCTGTTGAAGATTAACTTTATTTTTCATGTTTTTCCATGTGAGACAGAAGGGAACAATTCTAAGGGATTATGGGAAATCCTAATAGTGAGATAAAGCTTAGGGAATTCACAACAAACATTTCTGTCTGAATAGAAGGTAGGCCACATGCCAGTTTGGTACTGGGCATTTCCCCAAGCAGAGTGTCCCATCTGTGTGTGCAGCGATTTGTTTACATGAACCTTCCAAAACTTCACTTACTGAGCTTGAGTGGTTGTTTTAGGGAAGAGTGAAAATACAGATAAGCAGATTTTTGTTTACTTGTTTAGAATGATGGAGTATTATGTCCATATGGAAGACTGTTGTAATGAAGAATGTACCTTGACAGAAGCTGACAGAAATATCATCCTGTTCTGTTTTGGAACAGGCATTTGAGCCTGATCTTGTGTGAAATCGTGAAAAAAGTTTTTCTGACTCAGGTGTGCTTAGTGCCTATAATTGTTAAGAACTCGAGTGCTGGTTTTCAGTTGTCTTTTGAACTCTTTGTTCTGCTTTCAGCTGTACTACATCTTGAGCACTGAGTAATGTAGAAGTGTGTTAGAATTAAATTACTATTTCCTTGATGTCTATTCTTAGCTGCCATTTACCTGAAGAACATGGTGACACAGTACTGGCCAGACCGTGAGCCACCTCCTGGAGAAGCAGTATTTCCATTCAACATCCATGAAAATGATCGTCAGCAGATTCGTGATAACATTGTAGAAGGAATAATTCGTTCTCCTGACTTAGTGAGGTACCTTTCATTGCATAGAGATATTTCTATTGCTCATGTTTTCAGACCTACCAGTCTGGATGTAAATGTGAGAATCTCAATGTTTTGGGGGACGAAACAAGTACTTGTTTTGCAAAAGCTGTAATAATTAATTTAAACTTATTTACGTGCGCTTGTTTTTCAGAAATGTGATAACCTGGCTGAGAGCCCTGTGATGTGATATATCCTCTTATGGTGTTTGTTCCATGTGTCTTGTAACACTTGCTGTAGTGACAGCCTGCCTGTTTGGCTGACTGAGGGCAGATTGTGTACAGGACTGTCTGCAATACAGAATTAACCATTCAGGGGAAATAGTTTCCTGTTTTCTGATAGCCATTTTCTTAATTACGTCAGCAATTTTTATATGTCTTCCCAGTATTTAAATGTGTATTAGTGTTCTTGGTTTTAAGATGTTAAAACAATGAAGAATTGCTGTTTGCTGGAAGAATAGTTAAGAATCACAATAGTTAAGAATCAACAGTCTGTGGTTGTTTATCCCTCTAATTAAAGTGAGGCTGATAGGATGGGATTAGGCTGTAGTGTGTAGATGTTCATCTTTGAAAAACAGAAGAAAATCTTCCTTTACTCTCCTCCTAAATCTACGAGCTAGTGCCTGAAGATGTCTTTATTTTTCAGTAATTATATCGGGAAGAGGAATGATTGACTACAGATTGAAATTGAAATTAGAGATAAGGCTTCAAAAAAATAATGATACACCAGAATGAATTAGACTGCAATAACATTGCTGTCACTGGAGGTCTTTATGAGTAGATTAGACAAACACCTGCCAGGAATGCTTAGGATATAAATGGACCTGTGCAGAGACAAGGAAATGAACTAAATCATCATTTCCAGTTCAGCTTTTCTAACATGCTCTGACACAGAGTAGTATCTCCACTAAGAGATAGAGCTCCTTGCCAAGGTTGCACTAAAAGGTAAGGAAGTGCTTGTTTCTGTGATAATGAGATAAAGGCATGTAGTTTCCCCTGCCATCATGTCATAAGTACCAAGGCTAAGTTTATACAAAGGAATACAAAATAATGGAAGTTTGAAGACTTCTTTGCAAGCTGGCTCAGGCATAATTTCCTAACTTGATATTTAAAATGCCCTGATGTTACAATGACAGCCTGCATCTAAAAGAACAGTTGAAAACCCTGGGACGACCACCTGGAATAAAGTACAGGGGTTTTAAATACTGGAAAAACTTGAAGATTTGTCAGAGGTTAAGACAGTCAAAGGAACTCTACTGGAACTAGTCTGATATTTTAATACTGATATTTTTCATGGTTTGCTTGTAAGAATAAGGGGGGAGGAGGAACCAAATTGGCAACAAGCACAAACTCCAAAGGCTTGAGGGGGAAGGTAAGTTTGTACAAAGCTAAAAGGATCAGTAGGTGTAGGGTCCCATATTGACCTACTCTGTAATAGTGGCTCCTGATGTAGTGGACTGCAGGAGGATACCCAAGGAAAACTAAATAGAGCTGATAATAGAAAATATTTTTTCATTCGTTAGCAGAGCCAAGAGTATTTCTTTACAGCTTCTAGTTCAGTGCTGCTCAGCTTTTTTAGTCACACCTCACTTCAATCAATTAACAATCCTGCTTTGCCTCACCATCATGAGTGGTATCTAAAAGTGTAAGGAAAGGAATGGTAAGGTGTTTTTTACCTAACTGGCTCTGCCATATGCTTTGAAGGTTGAGAAAGTGCTGTTCTGGAATATCCCAGGAAGATTGTAATTTCTTGAGGAACCTGTGGCTTGGATCATAACACAGGCCATTATTGTTTAATGCAAACATACAAATTTGTGTTTTTGTGGTTGCTTTCAGCCTCAGAAGCAAGTATAAGCATTCATTTTTAAAGTACAAAGCTAGCTGGTTTCATGAGCAATTTATTCTTTTAAAATATTACCTGATGTGTGTGGAAAGGGAGGAGGGAGGGGAGAAAGTACCTAGAATGTTCTGAAATTAGTTTCTTCCTCAAAATTAAATCCCCTAAGATTTTATTCTTGTTTTTCTTCTGCCACTTCCCGAAACTCTTTCACTGCTGTCAAAATATGATGCTTATTACATAATATGTGTATTGTGGCCAATAATCCATTATTTGGGGTCTATCCTTTAATTTTAAACACTCTACCACGATCTTACTCGCTTATAATATATTTCATTTTCCCTCCTACCGTAGAGCCCAGCTGACCATGTGCCTCCGTGCTATCATTAAACATGACTTTCCTGGCCACTGGACAGCCGTGGTGGACAAGATAGGCTACTACCTGCAGTCTCCAAACAGTGGGAGTTGGCTTGGGAGCCTCCTGTGCCTGTATCAGCTGGTGAAGACTTATGAGTAAGTTGATGTCCATCAGTAGGTGAGGAATTGGTGCTTTTAGTCTCAGTTGATTACTGAAAATGACTTTACTGAGAGCACTGGCAGTTCTACAAAGAATTCATATAGAAAATGAGAATTAATAATTATGCTTTCTTTCCTACAAATAAGTGAAAAATATTCATCATCTTTCTATCATCAGTGAGTTGAAAGCAGAGATGCCAGCAATAATCTGTATTGATTTACTGACATTTTTTTCTTGAGGCCACCTGCCTTTAATCTATATGTAGAAAAACTCCATATGTTTATAACTTCTTTTGTTTGAAGAGTCACCAGATGTTGGATATATGAATGCAAATTGCTTTCTGCTTTTATGTCATGAATAGAGTGTTGTCATTGTCATATGTACAATTGTACATGTGTCTCTTGCATATTGTTACCTGTACCATCCTCCTGATAGTCTAAATCCACAAAGTGTGAATTAGGAACAGTGTAGTGAGCTTTCTCACTCACTTCTTTTGTAATTACCTGTTGTTAGAAACGTGTATAAACCACACAAAAGGAATGTAAATAGAGAAAGACAATCTTTTCCAAACCAAGGCATTGTCTTTCCCTTCCGATGGCTGTTCACTCCTATTTGTTCAGCACCCAACTTGGGCTTGGCATTGGTATGAACGTCAGAGAAATTCAAGTCCCTGCTCCTGTGAGGTGACAATTCAGTAGTAAAGAACAGTAGGTCTTCCTCTCAATAGCTGCCTTTGGATAAGGTAACATTTGTTGGTTTTCATTTCTCTGTTTATAGGTATTTATAGTGAATTTGCACAAATTGTTGAGATGGGGGCTAGATAAGGGGAGAGTGAATGAGGGACAAGTGGATATTCTTTTTTTTTTAGGGGACAGAAATTAAATTGCTGATGGGGAATAGGCATTAGAATCTCTGGTGTGCAGATCCTGGACCAACATTTTTGTTTCCTTTGCAGATACAAAAAAGCAGAGGAGCGAGATCCTCTTATAGCAGCAATGCAAATTTTTTTGCCTCGGATTCAGCAGCAGATGATCCAACTTCTGCCTGATAACTCCCATTACTCTGTACTGCTTCAGAAACAGATCTTAAAAATCTTCTATGCTCTTGTTCAGGTTGGCATCTGTGTAAAGGAAAAAGCAAAACTTTTACTTTGCTGGGCACAGTGACCCCTTTCAGTACACTCAGAGGTGGGATTGAATAAGAATAGCCATTTAGACGGGCAAAGACATGTACAATAAACAGCTGTTATAGAAATATGATATTTATAGATTTTTCTACTTAAAAACTGGTCACATGATCTCCTAGATTAAATTTTTAATGAGTGTAGGTAATTCTGCACAGCCTATCTGTAATCTTACTGGAGAAATGTCCTATTTTTGTAAAATTGCACATAACCTGATATGAACTGCATAGGTATCTAAACTGTGTGGTTGGCCTCTGAAAGTGTCAGTAATGGATATTGTGGTGTAATTGTCAAATACTGCACTTCAGCAGGTGGCATTTCTCATTATGTTTTGAAGATCAGATGGATATTTTCTATTGAAGGACATGCAATTTGAGAAATGAGTTTGGCTTTTACAGGGATGAGCTTGGTGAGGGAGTACTTTTAGGGAATTAGAAACAAAACCAGATCCTACATAAGGAGCAGCTGGAAAATTCTTACTGGGGGTTAAAAAGTTAAAATAATTTGTTATTATATGGGGGGAGGTTTAAAAATATACCAATATCCTGTTTTCTTCTCAACAACTTGCCTGAATATTGTCACTTGCTTGGGTATTGTAGAGAAGTAAAGATATATTAAATAGTAGCAAGGTAGTGATAAGGAGCACATTGGGTTTACTAAAATGCTATCGGTTTGCCCAAACCCCATAATACAGACACTGCTGGGTCCCTAAAAGGTAGCTGGGCTGTTGTGAAGAAGAGAAAGGAGCAAAAAGGATTGGCAAGTTCTCAGATCAAGGAACTTTCCTTAAATTGTGTCTGCTCAGAAATTCCTCTGTAAATTGTACCAAGAAGGATGCAATTAAAGTATTATTGATAGCTAACCTAATTAGTTTTAATTTTACTTAAAACCTCATCTTCCTCAGAATGTAACTACTGTAGAAAGATCTACCTTTTAAGGGAAAAATAGTATTTCATACCTGTGGGGTTTTTTTCTTATTTCAGTATGCACTGCCACTCCAGTTGGTGAATAACCAGACTATGACTCAGTGGATGGAGATCTTCCGGACTATCATTGATAGAAATGTACCTCTGGTAAGTTTTAGCTTTATAAAGACCTCTGATACTTGTTGTGTTGGCATTTGAGGAGCAATCAGTGTAACCATTTTCTAAGTGTTCTTTTTTTAAGATACTTTTTTAAGATTCTTGTCCTTGGAATAAGTCGTATTTCTGACAGAATTGCAAGCAAGGTCATGTAAGCTCTCAGAATTTCATGGTCTGAGATAGAGACACAACGAAAACTTAAATCTGGAGTATTTTGCAAGTTTCCAAGTTTCTCTCAAACAAAAATCAAAAGCTCATCACAAACCCGTAATTTGTCTCTGTTCTTCATTTTATTTCATCGATGATTCATATTTCCCAAAGAACGAGATAAAATTAGTAATTAAATTCTTGTTTGTGTGCGTACAGCATTAACTGTCATTTCCTAAGTTTTCTAGAAAATTATTTCACAACTTTCTTGTAACAGCTTTTACATTAGTATATGTTTAGAGTGTATATATTCAGAGGAGTTAGTATCACGCTTAATTTTTAAACCAGAGTCCATGTATTATTCAAGCATATCTGAGAGTTTTCATCTTTTAATATGCATTATTTTGAAAATTAAAGCACAGGCATTGTGCAACTATAGCACATATCCATGATATTGGCTAATTAAGATAATTGAGAGCTCCTGAATGTTACATAATTGTTAACAGAACCGAAGCTTTAGTTGATACTGTGCCTTTATATTAGTTTACTCAGCGAGGAATGTTTAAAGCATAGTTGATCTCAATAAATCGCATTGCTAATTTAAAACAAACTTATTTATTTATAGGAGACTTTGCAAATTGATGAAGATGATAGACCGGAGCTGGTGTGGTGGAAGTGCAAGAAGTGGGCATTGCACATTGTAGCTCGTCTCTTTGAACGGTAACAAACTAACAAACCTATTAAAACCTTTGGGTTACAAACCTGTACAATTAGAACTAGAAGTGCAATTAGACAAGACAGTTTAATCAATTTAACAGCACATGGTCACTGAAGAGGTTTTCCTGCTGCTGTTCTTTGCCTTGCACTGGCACAGCCACTGTTCTGAGCTCTGAGTGAAATGATTTGACTCTCTAAGATGGCAAGAAACTCGCCTCACAGGAAAAGTAAATCAATCTATTTTACTATATCCAGCTACAAGTGTTTATATGCTCAAATATGTAGGCAGGGGAAGATTTGAAAAGAAATCCATAAACATGGAAGTTACAGAACTTGTGACAAAAGGTCAGCGATACTTACTTGGCTATAATATTGTACCTTATGATAATTTAAGAAAAGAAAAGACAAGGAGAGTGGGGCGTTGTAAGAGAAGTGATGGCTTGGAAGGAAACTGTGGGAAAGGTTTCCTTTGCTGATGCAGGGTCCTCTGTGGTTTAGAAAGTACTGTGTTTTCCTGACACAGTGGACTTCTCACAGTGTAAATATCTGTATCCTTTTCTTCCTTAAAGGTATGGAAGTCCTGGAAATGTAACTAAAGAATACTTTGAATTCTCAGACTTCTTTTTAAAAACCTACGCTGTGGGCATACAACAGGTAAGCACAGTTCATTTTATGAATTGCATCATTTTGGCTGAAGAAATGTGTTACTTTTTAACCGTGCACTTGTATCAAAGTTCATTCATTAAACAAAACTGAAGGGAGTCAGGCAGGTTTTCCTTTTAGAGATTGAGAAGTTCTTTAGAACTCGGTGCCATACAACTGAGGTATAATAACACAAATTTCAGCAATTTGAAAACCTCTGGAGGAAAATTCTCAGAAAAGGTGAGTGCTGATGAAATGCTGTTATCATCATGAATAAACATTCTTGATATAGCTGAGAGTAGAACTTGATTCAGAGGTCTCACTTTGTAGAAGGGTGTGTTTTTAGGCCAGTTTTTACTAAGTGCTTTTGCTGCAAACTACTTAGACGTGGTAATCCAGTGATACTGTTTTATTTCAGGAAGATACAAGCAGATTAGAAGATTTCTGGAGAACAGCAATGAAAGTTATTTTATACCTGGAAAGCATATTACATAAAAATATACCATAAATTTGCAGTTTCCAAGGAAATTATTTTTGTTGGGGAGCGCTAATTATTTGTGATTAACATTGTGTGTGGAGACAGTTAAGTTCTGATGAAGTTGCATAGAAGAGAGGCAGCTCCTTGCAGAGTTTTCTGTGTTTCTCTGCCAGCTCAACTGTGAGCTGGGAAACCCTGGGAGCACGGACTTCCAGCATTTCCCTGGTTGTGGTAGAATGGCTATAGATACTGGGTTCTTGAAAGCCTGAGAGTGCTGGCTCCCAAGCTCAGATGGTTTTGGCCCAGCTCCTGTTTGTCATTCAGCCTGCCATATTTTGGATGACTGGGAGCAGTAGTTCCCATGCCTTTGGCTCACTAAAGCTCTTGACTGTCCAGGCTTATGGGTTACGTATTCAAAACACACCCCTAAGAAGCCAAGAGCATGCAGAACACTCTCCTGCTAGTGATTCTCTTTGGTCTGTAAACCTTGAAAAACACCCAGGAATGCACTTTTTCAAGTGACAAGTGTTTGGATAATTCATATTTCCAGAATATGTGGCTCCTTAGCATGCTGCCAGATGAAATATCCTTGACATGGCATCTGCAGACTTCTTACAGTTTAAATTTGTGGTCTTTGATGCAGGGTGCCAGGCTGTTGTTGTCACTTGCAGTCAAATTTAAACTAGATTTCAAAACACCAGGGTTATCTGCAAAACAAAATTACTTTTCTCCATCCAGTTTGACAACAGAATAGTTTATCCATCAATAAGAACTAAGAAGAGGAATGGTTGTGGTAAGGCCATGAATTTAATGAAAAGGGAAAGAGCCTGATATCTATTCTGAATTCCCTGCAATGTCACTCCTGAGTGGACAAGTGGGCTCCCATGGGCAGTTATAATTTTAAATACCTAAAGTTTGTTAAGGTATTAAGCTATGTTGCAGAAGGGACAGTTTAGCTTTCAAGATAAATAGACTGGATGATCTGCACATTTCTTCAATTTCTGGTTCTTAAATGGTGATTTGTCACATTTCCTTGCAGAGTTAGGAAGAATTCTGTTGTGAATATTACATTACTAAGCCTTCGTTACTTATTCATCGGTTGTTAAGTGCTGACATTTTGCTCAAGTCTATATAAGATATAGACAATTCTTGTCCAAGAAGAGTGTCATATAAAAGACTTAAGATCAGACTTAGTATTCCTAATGAGGAACTGTATGCAAAATAAAATTTATTAAAATGTTCTGAAGAATTATGAAGCAGAATTGTTCTGCTGGAACTATATGACTCAATATTTTGTTATGCATTGCCCTTGATTTTTATTGTTATTCATTTACATGCCAGTTCTTTACACCTGCTAATAATTCATCTGCCATTAGTGCAGATTAGGGACTTTGAACTGTGGGGTCTTCTTAGTAGAGCAGACTTTTATATTAAGGAAGCTTTATGTGATAGAGTTTGTAATAGCATGCTAGTTGATACTGTCTGGTTGTATAGGTAACTGAAGTTAAGAGTTTTGCATCTCTTCTGATTCACAGATTTAGGTGAACCTATTTTTTCTTTCCTAGTTTAGTGTTTCTATTCTTATCACTGTTCTTCCAAAGTAATTTGTCTTCTTTAGGGGTCTGTCCTTAAATATGAACACAGACACCACTTAGCAGATATAGAAGCCACCAGTTTGAAAATCTCACTGTGCCATTTCCTTATCTATTCCAGATTTTGCTGAGGCCTCTGTAAACTGAGCCTCTGAATATTAAAATATATCTTTTGTTTATAATCACAAGTGATCACATGGTAGGGCTAGTAGTAAAGGTGGACATGTACATAAATGTTTGCAGGATTAGAACCTTGATATTTAAATCATTTATGATTTTTGGGTCAAAGGCATAATAGTGATTTCTAACTCCAGAACCTCTGCTATAAAACTAATTTATCTGTTCATGTATATTCACTGAAGAGATGCACTGGATGTCTATGCATGAGACAGAATTTTCAGTCTTAATTTAAAGTATCAATTTGTCATTTCTTTAGGTTCTTTTAAGAATCTTAGACCAGTACAGGCAAAAAGACTATGTTGCACCACGTGTTCTTCAGCAAACGTTAAATTATCTGAACCAAGGGGTTATTCACTCTGTAACATGGAAGCAAATGAAGCCACACATACAGGTCAGTGCATAAAACCCAGTCATAAACACTGCATGTCAGAGTGATTATAAAAAAAAAACCAAAACCACCTCCCCTCCCCAGTTTTGCAGTTTTATACAAGGTTTTCTGAATCATTCGATGACTGATTTGGAAAAAAAACAACCCACATTCATGTAGAAATGCTTTTTTTTCAATATTACAACTACCTTTTATTGCAGGTACTGTTAACTTGATCAAAGATTCTGTTCCATAAGTTCTTTATTTTTATTTTTGAAGTCTGCTAGACAGTCATAATGTTCTGCCTTTTATTAGTTGCTAATTGTCTATAGATTTGGGAAATTCACATTTGATCATAGTGCAAAGATAGTGCACAAATGAAACATTGACCTAAAAGAGCTGAAATCTGTTTTAAGGATGTGTTTTATAAGTAAACTAAGAACAAACGAAAAGTGATTTCCTGCTCTTATTCCTTCATATCATAAGCTCCCCTGTTGTAGCTCGTTAATTCCATGACTGTTAAGAGAAAGAATTCTGAAATCTCTTCTCACGCTAAGTATTGCATTGGTAGGGTCCTTCTGCAGAATGCAATGTTCTGCTGTTTATGGACTATGTCCTGAAGTATTATTTTATGTGTGGTACTGTATTATTGTAAAGATAGATTATGTAATTACTGCTGCTGTCTGGGACTGTTGCAAAAGGAAATTACCTATAATGCTGTAAGTTTGTTTCTGTTAGACAAAATAAAAGAGCGCTGCTTAAAGGAATATTGCTCTTCAGAAAAGTAGGTAATAAAGTAGTGCATGGTGGAGGGAAGCTGTACTGGAGTTTGATTTTATGTGTACTTATGTGTATTTGACTTTTCTAAAATTAGAGTATAACAGAAGAGGTGATATTCTCTCTAATGTGCTACAAAGATGAGGATGAAGAGCTCTGGCAAGAGGATCCATATGAATATATCCGCATGAAATTTGGTAATTTAGCATTTTTAGCATTTTCATTAGGTATTTTTTCCTTTCATCATAACTGGAACTATAGTTCCAACCATCTGCATGCCTGCTGTAATGTCTTTGTCTTCACCACCAGTGTCCTGAACAGTAGGAAGAAGAAAACAAAAAATCTCACCAATGTGTAGTTAAAAGCAGGTGGCAGATCAAGCGAGTTTGGACCATTTGGCTGGTAGCTTTAAATGATTCTCTCAACATTTGTTTCTTCTTCACATGTACTTGGAGCAGCTCAAATAGTCTGGCTTGCTCACTTGTTAATGCCAGTTTCAGAATCCTGAATTGCAGATGTGCCAGCTGTCTGCAAGTCCTTGCAGCTCTCACTTTGACCAGAAGAGGCCTGACTTGCTTTGTCTATTGAAAATTGTCAATGCCTTCAGCATTTTTTTTCCAATTATTATTAGTAGATTGTAAGATAATTAGATATATGTGTTCTTTCAAAAGACTCAGTGCAAAATCTTGGGAATATCACATAGAGCCATATTATGAATAATTACTTTTATTAAAAGAGTCATGTCATTGAAAAAGAGAAGGGTATTTTAAAAATACAGCAATTCTAGCTGGAAAACTCCTGCAAGCCAGGCACCATAGAGATACATATGTAGCATTTGGGAATTTTTAATTAGTTGATTTGGGATTAGCAGATGTGAAAACAGAGTTTAAATATTCATAGAATAATTAAAGAAGCTTGAAGAGTTGTTATGCAACAAATTAATTACAGTATAGCATTGATCATCGGAGTACAAATACATCACTGATTTTTGGTGTGTGAATTCAGTTCTTTCTGTGCAAAGAGTGAATCTTATTTTTATATGTAGCTGAGGAAGTTAAATGCGGATTTAAATTGTATCGTGGAAGGCAAAAAAAACCCCAAGTATCAAAGTACATTAAATGGAAAGTTAGTGAGGCACTTTTTGACTTGAAACAAGAATTCCAGTAGTCTGGTAGCATTTCTTAATGATGTTTTATCTTCAAGCTTTCAGGAAAAGTTAGTGTGTAATTTTAGTCACATTTTAAGATTACATGTTTAGATCTTTTAGTTTAATTTGTGTAGGGATACTTGGATTAGAGTATGTTTGCAGCACAGATGTCTTTTCCAAGATATAAATTGTGTTTTCAGTATGATTAAAGGAGGTTTACTTGTAATGAATGAAGCTAAAAAGCTTCAACTTTCAGCAGATATAAAACTACCCCAGATCCAAGTAGTTTTACATACAAAAGGTTTCCCATGAGGTTTTAATAAAATCAAGCCAAAAATGTGTACATATGGTACACAGATGGTACTAGAATGTACTGTTGTTCTTTCTATAAGGGCTGTAATTAAAAAAAGAGACAGGATTTTTCATCCCTTATATACATGGTCTCAGAAGAGTTAATGAATAAATAACATATTCTTAATAAAGGGAATGATGAGTGGCAGTAGAATTGGAAGGCAATAAGTAAATGCTTTTATAAGCTATGTGACATAAGCTTGGGTCTGACTCTAACTGTGAAGTGAAAACAACCATGTCAATGGTTTTGAGGTTATATATTCACCTGAATTTGTAATATATCGAAAACAAGATGGTCTATAAAAAATTCATTATTCAGAAAATTTTTTTGTTATGCTTTTTCCCCTCCAATTTTTTAGATGTATTTGAGGATTATGCATCCACTACAACAGCAGCACAGAATCTCCTTTATACTGCTGCAAAGAAGAGAAAAGAGGTAAGAAACTGGAGACTTGTATTTATTTGAATTTTCCTTATAATGTTATTTTTCCCTTAAATTTGAAGATGCTACAAGAAGCTGGTCTTGAAAAATCTACTTGATAATACATAATCAAATGTTTCCTGGCTGAGTGCTATCAATTTTGGGAGGATTAAAATATGTGTGTATATATTTAAATAAATGGATTCCTCTTGCAGCTTTAAAATTAATCTACCAGATAAAAACTGAGTTGAAATAGATGTACTGGAATAGATTTTTCCCAAGTTTACAGACAGCTTCTGTCATGGCTGTTCTGAGTGTCAAAAACTGTAGTAGGGGAAAAAGTGAACATGATCCTTATTAATTTTCACTGATGCTATTTAAAATCCTGTTGACAGCAGTGAAATTAGCAAGAGTGAAACCCATTTCGTGCATTTACTTTTTAATGAGGACATAACTGTTCTGTAGAACTTTCTATATTTGCAGTGATCTGTGCAAAAGTACCCAGGCAAGTCCTGGAAGGCACATGTGAGTTTGCTATAGTGGCAAGTGTTTTTCTGGGTACCATTTTAACATCCAGTAAACAGGGAGCTCCATTTCCATATAGGTTTTCAAAGAAGAACATGGTCTTATGTCAGGTGGAATATGACCTTTCTACTTCTTTACTGTCAAAACAGTTCTTGCCCACTGACCTTCCTTCTCATTTTCATGATTGGTATTGAGACCATCAAAATTTCATAATCTGGGAAAAGGACATAACGAGAGTGGAAATTATATTCAACAGTTGGTTTTGCCAAGAAACCTTTGTTAGTCTAGTCAACTTTAGAAGCTACTGCAAAATCAATAGATCAAATTAAGTTTATGAGGTTTTAATCCGTTCTTCTTGAATATATGTGTATCTTCATATATATATGTACACACACATATGTATTTATTTAATATATATATGTGTGTGTGACAAACCAGAAAAGAAGTTGAAGGAAAAAAAGTGGGTTAGGTACAGTTTGAGCCTCTTGCTTTTTCATCACCTTTTTTGATTTACCTCAGGACAATAACAAAAATACCTTATTTACTAGTAGTAATGTGAAATTTCAAGGAGATTAATTTTGACAAGTTTGGCTAAAAAGATGAAAAAGAAGCCTTCTAAATTTTAGCTATGGAAAGATGCTACACATAGTACCTCACAGTTGCTTTGGCCAAGATAAAATTGATTAAGGATGTCATATGAATTTTTTAACTTAAAAAGTACTATTAAAATAATTTGACAAAAGGAGGTTGTGTGTTTTCTGTCCTGCATAGGTATTACCAAAAATGATGGCATATTGCTACCAGATTCTGACAGAGCCAAACGTTGATCCAAGGAAAAAAGATGGAGCTTTGCATGTTATAGGATCCCTAGCAGATATTTTACTGAAGGTAGGTGGGTAAAGAAGTGAACAAGGTTGGCAATTCTTACTATCAGTAGTGATTTTAAGATAAAAAAGTCTTAGTTTTTAAAGTATGACTAGCCCTTAGCCATATTTATAAAATCTGTAGAGAGATTTCACTGTGCAATCAGAATATGAGGGTTTGTTTACTTAAAAATATTAACATTCTTTCCTGGTTTTTATATTCCGATTTTATGCACAGATTTTTGTTCTCAAGTTTTCCCAAAGCTCTATTTGCTATAGAACAGTCCCTTGATCCTCTTCTGCTTTAGTAGTAAAATGGAAGTGTTAAAAAAGCAAACATGCATTCCATCAGTAACATTGCCTGTGATTCTTTATCAAATTCCCCAACAGCCTGCGCTGTTGTGGGTGTCTTCTGGTTCCAGAAAAAGGTTTACTTCACATGTTGCAGGAGTGTTTTGTCTAGCTTTCCAACTTTCTTACTCTGCAATGTGTGGCTCTAAGTCTTGTTTCATCAGCCAGTTAGGAGTTCTGAAAATAACTGGGAAGAACACAGAGCCTTCCTCTATTTTTTTTTTATAGACATCTTCAGAATTTTGGGTATTTTTCTGGAATCTGAATACAAATTTAATCCACACTGTTGCTCTCTAATTAACATTGATTACAGTTTCCCTTATGTTTTTGTAGATGATGGAGTCCAAAGTAAGCCCTTGTTCCATGTCAAAAGAACTGCCAAAACATTATCACTTTTAGCATGAGAATGGTGACCTTGTGCTGGAGGTTTCTTTTTAAAAGTAGTTTATTGTATTTGATGTGAGTTGTCTCTCTGTGCAGGATGTGTCTTCATATCACAAGCAACATCTTACCAACATTTACTGTCTGTTTTTTTACCAGTGTACCAATCTATGATCTGATCTTAATTCCTGAAACATCAGTAACTTTTAAAGAATTTTTGTAGATTATGTTGGGTTGTAGATGCCCTCCCTCACGCTGGAGCATAACAGTGAAAGAGGAAGACATTGTTTGTGTTATGAGGAGACTTTCATATTGACTGATGGTTTCTAAATCTATTTGTCTCTTTCCTGAGGAAAAAAAGGGTCATTGCAGTATTCTACTCCTATTTGAAATTTTCAGTCTTGGAACATGAGGCTATAATATGCTTTATAAAAGTTTAATAATCCCCAAACACTGCAGACTCCATTCAGATCTGAATTTCTTGTATTTGGAATTTGGCACACTGAAAAATTCCATCAACTGTTTCTGCATAAAATATTATTGGACTTTTAAGTGTTTTCTGGCTGTTGAGTTGACTGAGATACAGGTTGTAAGGAGCTTGTAGACACAATGACCCTGCCTTGGCCACCTGGTTCTCCACATTACTTCAGTTTAATGCACACAAACTTCTGACCTGTGTGCACAAGGGAAAATTCTTTCCCCTTCTCTCTGATTTTTCTCTGCTCAGTTCTTCATCCACCTCTGTGATGATTTGGGGAATCAGTATGGGAAAAAATTATGTATCCACTGGTGAAATAAAGTCTGATTCCCTAAGATACATGTTGTATTGAATGTCCCATTTCACCCACTTCCTATCTTAGTCAATGAATCATTCCTTTAGGTGGTAACACCCCAGCATATATCTTTTCTAGTATTCTGGGCCTATAAGGAAAGTCCCAAATCTCCATGCTGGTAGTTCTAGCTCCCTGTGAATATCTTGGGATTTTCCAAGGTTGAAATAATGAAGGATAACTCATCAAATGTCCTTCTCTAACTAAGGAGATTTTTGTCACAAAGGAATCTTTGCCCATTAATAAATGTGAAAAAAGATGTGATTTTTTGTTGTTGTAATGTGCAAAATAATTAGTTTTGATGCTTATAGTAACTGTAGGTCATTTGAAAACTCAGATCTGTTTCATATTAAGCTTATATTTATCTTCAGGTATGTATGTACTCCTTTGTAGGAAGAATGGAAGTACTAGGTTATTTATTTTGAATAGTTTTAAAGAAAAATCAGCTAGAATCAATTGCCTTAAATAAAATGAAAATTCCTTTTTACAGTATTGTAATGAATAATGTAGAGTTGAATATTATATATGTACAGTTCTTTCACTTATCTGGCTTTGAACTTGCTATACTTATGAGTTTATTCTGTTCAAGGTACAAGATCCAGATCTCTGTGAGAGAATACCTTTATTATATAGACAAGTCATTGTATTTCCCATGGTTGATAGTTGAAATGAATTACTGGCTAGGATGAAAAATGTAAAATGAATGGTCTCCAAAATTAATATTTGCTTACACCAACAGAAGAGCGTTTTCAAGGATCAGATGGAGCTGATGTTGCAGAATCATGTATTTCCCTTATTCATGTCCAACCTGGGGTACCTCAGAGCTAGAGTAAGTTCACCTCTTACATCAATTTCAGTATTTTCCATGATTCCTTCCTTTGCAGTTTTGATTTCATTCTGAATGTTAATGAAAGAAATAAAGCAAAAAATAGTAAAATTTAAAATAAAACTGTCTTACAGTATTTTTTCATCATTTTGATTTAAAAAATGATTTTTCAGTTAAATCAATTGATGGAAAGTCTGTGATGTATTATTGTTTACTTCTTAAATCGAACTTGAGAATTTGAGCAGTGGTTGTGGCCATTTTTCATTAGCAGATGAGCAGATGAGCAACTTAGTAACTAAAGTTGTTGAATGCCTGTGAAAAATAGGTAGAATTTCCAGAGTAGATAATGTCAGTTTGAGTGTAGCTTGAAGAAAATCCTCAGGTGCCGATACCAGCCATAAACAGTTAATTTTCTTGAATTCAAAGCTATGAATGCAAATTATGTGCACGCTGAATTTATTGGAATTTGAGAAAGGATGACAAAGAACTGCTTGAGTTACAGTAACAGCAAAAACTGTTACATTTAATGTATGAATACCCCATAATTAAGGGGTAAAAAAGCAATACATGGAAACAGAGAGATAGACAGTGTTGGTTTTGAATCATTTAAAAAAATGCTTAAAAATTGCAATAGTCCCTAACTTGCTTTTCTTTTTGTCTTGCAGTCCTGTTGGGTACTTCATTCATTCAGTGCTTTGAAATTTCACAATGAGTTAAACTTGAGGAATGCAGTAGAGTTGACAAAGAAGAGCCTGATTGAAGATAAGGAAATGCCTGTCAAAGTAGAAGCAGCCATAGCCCTTCAGACCTTAATAAGCAACCAAGAACAAGGTATGTGACAGTGATTTATCAGCTGTATGCACTGATTTATTGATTTTTTTCCTTTTTTTGTAGAGATGTGGAGGTTGGTGCAGATTTATCTAAACATTTCTACCATCTAAAGGCATATATTCAAGAACATTTCATCATGTTTAGACAGCTTCACTTGCTCATTGGTTACTGTGTCCATCACAGAATTCTGACTTCTGGTTTTTACAGCAAGTCTATGCACAAAAGAAGTTAGAATCAGCATGTTTCTTTTAACAAAATAAATATCACCTGTCTTTGTGTGTATGTTTAAGAATGAATGCTGCCTATATATGAGGGCAAGTATTCCCTCAAAACTGGATTTTAGCTGTAGATGACATTTCATTGTTGTACAATTTATTTACTTTGTCTACTAGTTAAGAACTGTAAAAGTGCCTTGGGTATGTTTTTTGGCTTTTTTTATTTCTTTAATCAAATTAATTCAAATTCAAATTAAAAAAATTATTTTGCTCAAGAGCAGTCACTTATCTATTAGTTTTGAGATACCATGTATTTTTTTTTATGGATAGTTGACTTCACCTGGTTTCAATTGATTGTTTTAGCCAAGGAATATGTGAAGCCTTATGTGAGGCCAGTTATGCAGGAGCTCTTGCACATCATTAGAGAGACGGAGAATGATGATCTTACCAATGTAATCCAGAAGATGATCTGTGAGTACAGTCAGGAAGTGGCTACAATCGCTGTTGACATGACTCAACACCTGGTAAGAGACAATAGTCCAACAACAGTCCAGTCAGAAGCACATGCCTAGTTTGGGAAACATTTAATGAACTTTGAAGTGCACACGGTTTAAAGTAATCTTTATAAGAGTCTACCTATAGTATTCACAGTATTTATGTTTGTTTTTTTTACTCTGGGAAGCATCTTTAATACCTATAGGTTTTTCAAAGATACTGAATTTTGTCACTGTTTTTAATGAGCCAAGCTCTAACCATTTAACATTTCGAAAGACTTAACATAGTCAGACTTCCAAAAAAAACAGGAGATTTTAATTTTCTATGTTCCCCTTTCAGAAGTAAGGAGCATATTTTTCAGTGCTGACAGCTCTTAGAGATAAGGCATTGGCGCTGTTGCATTAGCTGTCTTGGCTTTGCACGACAAATTAGAAATGTGAGTTTGCTCTTGAATGTCAAGCTGGTTGGTTTTGTTCACAGGCTGAAATATTTGGTAAAGTACTTCAGAGTGAGGAATATGAGGAAGTAGAGGACAAAACAGTTATGGCCATGGGCATCTTGCACACAATTGACACAATCCTGACAGTTGTGGAAGATCACAAGGAGGTGAGATTTTCTTTCATACTTTTCTCCTATTCCACATGCCTTTTGGTCACGACAACAAGCATTTCCATGTATGTTGCATCACTTGACATGAACATGCATTTACTGTAGCAGGATGGTACCAACCAATCTGTGACAAATTTGAATTTAAAGCCCAGTTTACTTTTGTGATTTCTTCATTGGTTAGCTCTCAACTTCAAAGGGAATCTATATCCTGAGGGTAACATCCTTAGCACTTTTTTGGGTAAACATTTCTTTGGAATGTGCTGATCTTGGCTGGGGTAGAGTTAATTTTCCTCACAGTGGCTAGTTGTATTACAGACTGTTAAAATAGAGTTTAGGGAGAAATGTTTTGCCTAAGGCTAGTTTTTTAAAATGGTGACCCGTATTTGTAGGTGATTTCTTGGATAGTATTCCTAGGAATTGGTCTCCCAGTTGTGGTGCAGTGTAAGTTTACATTTCACATATTCACGGAAAAAAGAGATTCTTTCTGCATCAGTGAGATCTTATTTGATAATAATTGTGATTTTTGATGCAGCATTTAAAAAATTATAAAAGCCTTTTGTAAGAACTTCTCCAACTGAATTAGTCAAATACATTTATTAAATTGCTGTATTTCTAATTTTTTTTTAATAAACTGCTTTATGTTTTTATTTCAGATCACTCAACAACTTGAGAGCATTTGTTTACAGATCATTGGCCTTGTTTTGCAGAAACATGTTATAGGTACGTGTTAGAGATAATTTTTAGAAAAACCATGAAGAATTTTTTTTATGTAAAAACATGTAAATTAAGTATTGCTATCTTCCAGAACAGAATTTCATCTGTGTGTGTACTTCTTTAAAGAATAAAAAAAGCATTTATTTTCAGTTATAATTTGTTTCTCCTGATCTCCTCTTAGTCAGCTTGTTTGTTGTGTTTTGGAGGTCAAACTCAAAAGCAGAAGATGCAGTTCTGATTATAGTTCTAGCTAGTTATCTTAAAGGACTATGTCTACAATTACATTGGTCTGTTATGGACATGGTCTACAATTAAATTACTGCTTTATCAGTACCCTGCACTAAAGAGTTACACAGTTTTGTAATAAGGCCTTTAAGAAAAAACAAAGGCTGAGAAAATAAAATATTTTTCAGTAATTGGTTAAAAGCATTGTCTTTGATGTGCTGGTTGTATTTTTTTTGGTGTGTATTGATAGTGGAAAACTATGCATATTGTTGTAACTGTAGCCAACACAAGGCCTATCTGAAAAAGTCTTTTCCAATTTGTACTATTTTTCTGTGTATGATTTATTTTCTAATTGCTGTCTCCTAGTCGTTATATGACTCAGGACTTGGTTTCAGATTTCAAGGTATTTGCAAGTTAAATTTATTTTTTAAAGGACCCTGCTTCAAATTGATTCTCTTTTACAGAGTTTTATGAAGAAATTCTCTCCTTGGCCTTCAGCTTAACATGCCAGATGATTTCACCTCAGATGTGGCAGCTTTTAGGTGTTCTGTATGAGGTTTTCCAACAGGATTGCTTTGAATACTTTGCAGGTACAATCCCTTCTGTTCTACTGATGTTTCCACTGTTTGAGAATTCATCTCCAAACCGCACCTTAATAAGGGTCGCTTCCATTTAGTGTCTTGATTTAAAATGATCATGTATTTGAGTCATGCCCTGACCGTCTGTTGAGTGTGGGAGTTTAACAGGAGCATATTTAAGTAGGAGAAGCATGTTCAAATCTGACAGTGTGATCAGTTATCGTAGGAGATCCTGAACTCAAAGAAAGCTGAAATATTCAAAGTTAATGCGAAACTGCAAATAAATTATTTAAAATGTAGTCCTGTCCTAGTTCCTCTTCTGACAATGCACCCTGCATGGTGCACTTTGTGAAGAATTCTAGAAAAGACTTTTTCAGAGTTTGAATTTCCAATGGTATCCAAGAATATAAGCCAGTGAATTCCGTTATAGGACTACACCCTCACTGGTTAGCACTTGCAAGGATTCCTTTAACTTTTTTCTCTTTTGCTCTCCTTGTTCTGCAGATATGATGCCTCTCTTGCATAATTATGTGACCATTGACACTGATACTTTACTGTCTAACCCAAAACATTTAGAAATCATTTATGCCATGTGTAAAAAGGTAAGACTTCTAAATCTTACTGTTGTGCTTGTCACTAGTACTTAACATTCAGATTGGCACAGTGACCTGAACATGCCATGTGGTGGCCAGGCATTTCAGAACTAAGGGAATTTTGGTCTCAGCTCAGTTCTGAGCACATACAACACCTTCACACTTTTAAAGTGGCATGCTTTTAAAAAATTACATGCACAAATCTGTGTGGGAGAAAGTTGCTGTTCATCTTGACTCTCTTCTATGAACAGCTATTTTGGTAAGTAGAGGAATTAATGAAGCCTGATTTCCTTGGGTTGTGTATCTTGCAATTGGACTCCCTACTTGTCAGCTAAGGTGCGAACTCACTTGAAGTTTTTCCTACACTTATCATATTTCTCCTTTATACTGAGTCTCTCATGTATAATAAGGTATGAGATCATGCTGCAGTCCTTCTCTGATTTGGGGCATTATAGACTGTTAGGCATCCAGCTACCTGCTGATTTTTAAGAAGCTTAGAGAATTCGAGTATGTTTGAGAATTCTGCTGCTTTGTCAGTTTTGATTGACACTGACCACGCTGTTGAAATGCACTGAGACAAAGCACTCAGCTTCACACCTGTGTGCCTATACACAGAAGGATTGCATACATCTTGTTTTTAGTCAGAAACTAGCCTAGAAATAGGACTTCACTTTGCCAGCCTGTTGATCTGCCAGTGACTGTTAGAATTGAAGTGAAAAAACGGAAACAATGTGGGAAACATCAGTGATTCTTATAAGTAACATTTCTTTTTTAAAAAGAGAAAGTGAGGGCATAGAAATAATATAACGTTCTTAAAGAACTGCAGCAATGTCTTCGACTTTTTAAAGTTCACCTTTAGCCACTTATCCTTGCCACTTATGTCCTGTGCATGAATAGATCTGTCTATGCTGTGTAGAGATTTTTTTGATGTATGCAGGTACAGGAACACTTGCTGTCAGTGTTGTTGGTGATTAATACTGGTAAATTGTCATTCTGATTTTTAGGTACTAACAGGAGACGCAGGAGAAGATGCAGAGTGCCATGCAGCCAAACTCCTGGAAGTAATTGTTCTTCAATGCAAAGGACGGGGTATTGACCAGGTGATATATATTGAACAGGTTTTCCCTTTTACTGGTTCCAGTGATTCATCTGTGGTTCCTGAGAAAAACAGTTGGAATTGGAGAATTTGAGAGAAATGTTAAGTGGAGAGAAATATGGAAATAAATAAATGAGCACATGAGAGTTTGTAAGGTTGTGGTTTTTGTTTTTGAGATGAGATATTAATGGGCAAGACCAGAAAATAAATATAGACTGAATGATAAGGATATAGTATGTTGTTCAGGGTTGTCTTTTTTTTGCTTTCTACTAATAGAATTTCCCTTTTGATGCAAAACACACATAATTAAAACCATTGTGGCTGAGAGTTTAGCTATACATATCCAACTACAGTTGTTTCTCCAAGCCATAGGAACTTTTTGATGTTTTAAATTACTTAGTGCGTTGTGTTTGGAAATGCAGATTTTTTTCTCATGGCTGGATTGTGATTGCAGGGAAAAACAATCACAATTGTCTAGAGTTTCTTAGAACACCCTTTTAGATAGTAGTCTTTTTTCCATTAGGGGCTAAATTCTGTGCTTTATGTAATGAGCCTAAATTTGACGTATCATATTTGATGTTGCCACCAATGCGGTCCATGGACTTCAGTGATAAATTTTCAGTTAATTTTACTGAAACCAGTATAACTTTACTAATGTAAATCTGAAGTCATTGCAGATAAAAATGTTCCCTGAAAGATTTTTCTTTCAAAGGAGATCTGGAAGAGTTTAAAGTGAATTCAATTCATTTGCATTGAAATAAGTGGGTGGTGGAAGGCTTAATTGAGCTGTACAACTCTGTGAATTGAAATGGTTACACATTAAGCTGAAACTCATAAACTAAAACTTCTATAATGCTTCCCAAATTTTTATAAAGTGTAAATCTACACATTGAAATATATATATGTTTAGTAGATGTGTATTTCATTGTTTGGAAATTTGTGCATACTTGATTTTATCTGAATAAACTCACTCATTTCAAAACTTCTATAAGAAATCTAACATCACTTTTACATTATTTAGGAAAAACAGATTTAGGTAATTTAGTTTTTAATGCCTATTAGTTTTGAAATTGTTGGGAATCTTTATTTAAAGATTAGAATGTCTTAGAGTTCTTTTCTAAACCTTTTATACAGGCTAGAACAAATTCCACCAAATGGCCCCAAATATTCTCTTCTGTGCTCAGAATAACATTGCAGTTTTTAGCTCAGAGAAGAGCTGATTTATAAGCATGTGATCAGAGGCTTAAAATGCTTTTATTCTAGGAAGTGAATGGAATGTGTTCCTAGGTTTTTATACCTGGACTTCAGTTAACTCTGGACATCAATTCTGATAAAAGTATTTTAAACTTTTGTATAATCTGGCAACAAGTATAATGACTACCTTCTTTTTCTTTTTTTCCTTTTCTTTTCTTCTCCTTTTTCTGCCCAGTGTATTCCACTCTTTGTGGAGGCTGTGCTGGAGCGATTAACCAGAGGAGTTAAAACAAGTGAGCTCCGTACCATGTGTCTTCAAGTTGCCATAGCTGCACTCTATTACAATCCTGACCTACTTCTGCACACCTTGGAGAACATCAGATTTCCACACAATCCTGAGCCCATCACTGCACAGTTCATAAACCAGTGGATGAATGACACAGACTGTTTTTTTGGGCAAGTATTGAGGGTTTTTTCAGAGTATTCAGAGTTTACCAGCAGGATTTCAGCAGCGTGTTAACTTTTTATCTGAAACACTGAATACGTATTTTCTGTTCTATATTTTGTAAATTATTTTTAACTGCTCCTTTTAATGTTAAAAAACCATTACTCTGCTCAGTGAATCCCAGACAGATTTTGATCCCTGTGAGTTATGCATTATCTCCTTGCATATTTATCATTGTGCCATTGATGTACTGGCTGTTTGACATACTCCTAAACTTAAACTGCATTCCAGCCTCCCTTGAACATGTGTGTGCACTGCACTAGTGTGCACTTGGGCAGGAGCTGAACATTTGTAAAGTAAATGAAGGGGAACAAAGCCTGTCATCACATAGCAAAGTGTGCACTTGATGCTGAGCGGAGGTGAAGTCCAGTGCTTGACACTTAGTGGTTGCTTCTCAGCTGAGATATGTACTCTGAGATTCAAATCCACTGAAGGACAAAGCAGAGAGTCAGAAGTAGTTAACAGCTACCTCTCACCTTCCTACTTGGAGTTCTGTTTTGTTATTGGAGGCTGACATCTGACTGCAGGTGTGTGGATAGGCTTAGAATGTGCCTTCTCTTCTACATACAAAGCCTGTGCCAACAGAGTAAATGAAGTGTGTGTTAGGAGTCATGCCATGGATGAGCACAGGCAGCTCCTGACCCATAGATGCATACCCTCTTTTAGTTTATCATTCTTTTCCTGCCTCTTTTTTATTGATACAATCTTGTTTCTCCAATTCTAAGCAAGTCTCCAGGGGACTTCTTATAAGATAGTTCCTCCACTCCCCAGTTGTCCAAGTAACTTTTCTCCATACCAATTCTTACTTGAGTTAGTCTTTCCTGAACAGAATTATATGCTGTCTTCATATGGCTGCATTATTGCCACAGGATTCATCTTGAATTTAGAACTGTGTGGTGCATTAGAGCAGTGCATTACCTTTTTTATAACTTTAATAGAATAATGACTTGAAATCAATCAGTGACCAAGTGGTTTATGTGGGTTTTGTTCTCAGTGTGTCTTTTGTTGTATTTTTAAAACACATGTCAAATGTACATGGTAAAAGTTTTCCTCCCTCCTCTGTCCCAATTACACAGTTCAATGGGACAAAGAAAGCACAGTAGTTTGTAGAATTGTAGCACAGACTTCCTCATTTCAGAGATTAATTCTGCACATTAATTCTGTCTGTTTTATTAGAATGAAATCCACTTGGAGATACAAAAGAAATTGCCTGCTTTGGTGTATACAGTCTTTCTGCAAATTCCCCATTTGTATCTCTATTTGAAGGTGTCTCTTCTTGAAGAAAAAAAATTAAAATTAGTAAATGAAACAGATAAAAAGTAAGGAAAAAGTCTCTTATTTGTTATGATAAAACTGGATCGTTCTTAATATCACAAGCATTCTGACATCTTCTACCTGCTGTGTATACAAATCTCTACAGTGCAGCCTGTATCTTAACAGAAATACATGTTATCCATGAGAAGGGTTACCTGAGTGACAAAGAAGGCATAAAGGACCCAATGGTCCCTCATTTCTTTTGGAGTGTCAATAACTGAAAAATGGCACCTTTAAGTTACTTCCCACACCTTGTCATAATTTTATTGTTAATTGTTAAATTATTTTTATATGTACCAGCTTTAGAAAAGAGCAAGATATTTTAGGATTTTCAACAATTTTTACCTTTTTTATGGTTAAAACAAAGTTCTTGAGATTCATCTCTGTGCTGTCAATTTTTTCTACTGCATATCAAATGCTGAATGCATACAGAGACAGTAGGAAAGAAGGCATTCCCTACAGATGGTAAACTTTTCATTCCTTTTTTAAAAGAAATTAAAAATGAAAGAGATTTATAGCCTGAAACAGTTCATCCTGGAGCATTCAGTGGAAAGCTAGTCTAGATTCAGAGGGCAAAAATGCTGTGGCTCTGACTAGGCTCCAATCTCAAGTAGTCCTGTGCGTTACAGCTTAACTTTTGGTTCTTCTGTGTTGCTTTTCAGAAAGCATTGGCTACTGCAGCTACCTTTCAACTAGACTCTTATTTGAAGCCGAGACACAAGTTGACAAAGCCTATGAAAATGAAACACATGATCATGATGCCAGATTCTGCTCAGACTCTGCACTTGAGTGGCAGCAGCAGATTTAAAATCTCTCTTTGATCTACTCCTACCAGCAGTGAAATAATTATGTATAATATTGCTTAAATCTAAAAGTCACTCTTCCTTCAGTGCTGTCTCCTCAGTGTGTGGCTTCCGGGTGTATGGCTTTTGCTATAGTACTGCTTGTGAGGAACTGTGATGTGCTGTAAGGGACTTCCTCCCTTTCCCTCAGAGCAGCACTGCTTCTAGAAGATCATTTGGTTTTTTAAGAGTATTAGGGGTCATCATCTGAGCAGGAGCCAGATATTCAGAGGCCTAACTGAACAGGAAAAGACAGAGACACAAACAAAACTGGCTTTCTTGAAACCCTTTCTCAGGTTGTGTGCCTGTAATGCCCATATGTCATGGGATATTTATTTATTTCTAAACGTTTTCTACAATAACTTCAAACTGAAAGGCCATTTGTAGAAACATTTGTTCCTTACTTTCCTTGATTTCTTCCTTTTCCCTGACAGCTGAAGTTTGGGTGAGACATCTGCATAACTTATGCTTATTTCATACTAAAAATTCTTCTCTGTTAACTAGGGTGAAAGGACTTCCTTCAAAAAAAAACCCTCAATAAGTGATATTTTTTTTTAAGAAGCTGAATAGGGGTATTTGTTTGATAAGAGTTAAAGTAGAAATCCTAGTTTTCTCAGAGTTGTATATGAAGTCCCAGTCTCATTTGGTCCCAACTTTGCAATTAGAAGGAAATGGGTAATTATTTGCAGTTTGTCCAGGAACTGTATTGATTGTAATAGAAAAGAACACAGCAAACCAATAAAGGAAAGGCTTAGTGATGTTTCTTTGAAATACTTTCGGCTTGGTTTAAAATACAAAAGATTCTAAAAGCTTTTTGTCCTGTATTGGAAGGAAGTGTATTAGCAAGAAGAGGTCCTGCAGATTATGAAGACCACACACAGCTTGTTAGAAATAGACTTGGAGTCATGTGTTGCACTGCCCTGTGTTGTGTGTTTAACACTCCAGGCTGGATACACCATGGAGGAATAAGCAGAGCCTGTGATTGTTAGGGAGGACTGTTGTGTGCTGCTGAGCAAATAGGTACAGATCTCGAAGCACGCATCACTAAGGAGAATGATATCCAGGCTCCCTTGAGCAGATGGAAGGGTGCTGAAATAATGAGCCATTTGAAAGCAAATGAGTGGTCCTGAAACCATTTTTTACCATTACAAAAATATGTAACTGACATAAAACTCTGTTTTGCTTGTTCAGTCCTGTGGGTACTTAATACGGCTGGGGCATAGTAGAATGCTGAACTTCAGGCAAGACAGATGCTTTTCCTGCTGTTTGTCTCTGCTGGCAGGTGAAAGAAACAAGTCTCCTTCTGGCTCAGGTTCACTAAAGATGGCTTGACGCCTGGATTTCTGCTGTCCTGCTGGGCCTTCTAATAACATGCATATTCTGGAGACATGTGTGTTCGTTCCTAAAACTCTGTTTAGAAGCTTTAAAATGGAGCATGAGAAATACGCTGGAGATTTTGGTCATTTGGGCTGCTTCCCTTTCAGACTGCAGTGCTTCATTTGGTGTCCCAAAAAGATAATTTAGTATGAAGCTAAGCCATTAATTACTAAGATTTTTTTACATTTTACTGTTTTGCACTTTGCAACTGGTGTTGTGCAACAGTAGCTTTTTCAAATCTGTGATAAAAGATGGTGTCACTGGCTACTCTGGCACATGTGACTGAAATTGCTTCATTGTACATTTGGGTCTTGAAGGAATTTCATGGCTTCCCCCATGTCAAAGATTCAGGATAGAAGTCTTGTGCATAGATTACAGAGCTTTGGTCACACCTGAATGACAGTGCTGGCAGAGAGAGGAGGTAGAAAAAGTTGTTTCCTTTGTACTTGCACTAAGGACAACTCTCCCAAAAAAGCTATGCTTCATTCATAGGTAGCCTTATCTTTAGATTGGTTTTTGGTCTTCAAAGTGCCGGCATGAGAGCAAAGGGCGATGAGCTTGTTTCCAACATAAAGGAGTAAGTAATTTCAGCTGAGAGAAGTAAGGGATTTAGTTTTGATTTTTTTTTCACAAAGCAGACCCTGTTCCTCTGTCTCAGTTTCCTTGGTTGGTTTGTATGCCTTCTTTTGTGCCTCATTCCATCTGAAAAGAAAGTACTGCAGTTAGCAGTGATGGAAGGACTCTCTTTGCCTACTTGCACTTTGGTTGCATTTTTCAACACGTGCAATGAAGCAGCCAAGCCCAACGTGACAAAGCGTGCCATTTGACATGCTTGTTGACTTTGTTTTTCTTGGAAGGTCTTCTGTGATCATAATGTTCCACATGGTCATATGTAATTTATTTTTGTTGTCAGCTACTCTTGAGAATGAATCACTTCAGTAAACTCTAACAGGACTAACAACGTGGGAGGTACAATGAAATCCCTCCAGATTTCCAGGCTTGTTTAAGCATAAGTAAAGTTTAGAAAGCTGTAATACAGGATCACTTGTGTTGCTTAAAGGATATAATAGTTCAGTAGCGTGTTACATAGAAACTTTGGTAATGAAATTGTAAGCACTTAAAAAATTGTATTTCTGTAGCAGTTTTTGAAGTGGTGGATTGAGCTGGTTGTTCCCCTGTTAGCTTTATTGCAGTCTCTGTTGCCCATCTGATGAGTTTCTCCTTTCTCAAGTTGTATTCTCTTCATTCCAAAGTAAAACTGATTCAGTAATGGAGGTATCTCCCAAGAGTGTAGAGGATGGCCATCTTCTGCCATCTGGAGGTTTGCTTGGTTTCTGTAGGTCTTGCTGGCACTACTTGTCCTGCGGAAGGCTTGCACAGAAGCTGTCAGCATCAAATTGAATAGTTCAAACAAAACAAGCTCCTCTCAAGCCCCCAGTTACAGAATACTGTAATTTTAGCTCAGAGTTGAATACTACTGATGTTTCCAGTAAAGGAGAACCAAAAGGTATCTGCAGAGGCAGTTACAGGCTTTTTCTGTCTTGTTTGCAGAAACTTCTGTTTCTGGAAGTGTAAATCAATTCTTACGTTTAAAAGCATGGGCTCTTAGCTAGTTTCCTGACTCTGGTCACATAAAAATTTTTCTGCTACTAATTTAATGATTTTCTTACCCTTCAATTACCTATAGTTTGTTTGTTTTACTGGAGGTCTATTCATTTGCAAGTTCGTAGTTTGAGTATACTACCAGTTATTCTTGATAGGGTGGAATTATTTCCCTGCTTTCACCAGAGTTAGCTATGTGTTTTAAGTTAGCATCAGAAATTGGATGATTAATATAACAATTCTGATGGATTTTTAATAAGTGTGTTTAAATTCAGCTAGCCCTGGGGCTCTCCATAAATGTACCCTGTGATTCAGTGCATTCCTGCTTATCGTTACTCTTCATTAGTAGTCTTTTTGCCATTTTCAATCCCTGCAATAGTACTGCTGTCTAAGCCAAGGCAAATTAATTTTCCATCCTATTTAATTATGATAATCTGTATCAAATGCTTTATTAAAGACAAGATAGTCTACATAATTATTAAACAGTATTTATTTAGCATTACAAATTTTGCATTTGGTAATCAGAAACAGTTGCTTCAGGAATTTGACCAGTGCTTGAAAGGTGTTTAATTGTTATTGGACAAGTACTTTCCAGTGGGGAACTTGTTTCAGAACAAAGGAAATAGTTTGTTTAGGAGCTTTGAAAATAGACTTTGAACATAGCCTCACATGTCTAGCACCAGGATTTTAATGCTCTCTAAATATGCTTGCATTAAAAATCTGGGGTTTTTTCTAACAAGTCTGTGTTGTTTCAGGCTCCATGACAGAAAGATGTGTATAATAGGACTGAGCATCCTAATGGAATTGCAGAACCGACCACCTGCAGTGGATGCTGTGGCTGCCCAGATTGTTCCTTCAATCCTCCTCCTCTTCTTGGGCTTAAAACAAGTTTGCGCCTCACGAGAACTCACAGAACAGGAGGATCATGCTAAAGATGAAAAACACGTTGCAGAAGATAATGGTAAAATCTCCCCTTTTCACATTGTGGATTTTGTCTGGATTTAATTTAAAGGGGGTAAGAAATTGCAGTTTGTATTTAAGACTCATTAGTCTGCTGAAAATAGCTCAGCTTACTGGGTGCATGAAAGGTCATCTTAGGAATTGATTTTTCATTCCAGAATGTTTTGAAAACGTTTCAAAGTATGACAGCTAACAATTTGTGAAAGGTTAGTATTGGTTTAAGAGTAACTTGCAAGTCCACTCTTCCGGGTTATAATTATGCCCTGTCTTCTCACATTGGCAGCAGGAGTTTGCCAGGACTCCACTGGTTATATTCTTACTCCCTGGAAAGAAGCTGTTCCTAGTACCCAACTATTCGAAAACCATATTTGGTTGAATTTCAAAGGAAATCCTAGCCAGGACTTCTTTGTCCAAAAGGAAAGGCATTTGCAACACGGTGTTTGAGACAGCTGAGTTTCCTTGAGTAGACAGGCCCCAAACTGCCAGAAAAGAAAAAACACCAAAAAATGTCTTACGGAGGGAATTGCAGGGAGGGAATCATACACAGCATTGCAGGCAAATCTGTTTGACATGGAATAGTAGGTAGATGGTTTGAGGTTTGAAAATTAGATTGGATGTGAGCAGATTATGTAATCCACTGAAATTTCACACATGATTGTTCTGTAGTGGAATCACAGAATTCTTCTCCATGTATAGTAATACAGTATGGAAGAAGCACAGTAATTTTCAAATCTCTATCCTGTGATTTAGTTGCTGCTTGCTGCATATGTAGTCATCTTTATTCTTTCTAAACTGTTAACAGGAAGAGCTGAAGGTTTGGAATTGGAGGAGGAATTTTTCCATCTTGATTATAATTCAAAAATACTTTTCCTTAAGTAAGAAGTAGCAATTAGAATCTCATGTTGTAGTTGCATTTAATTCAGGGTGTAATAGTTTCTAAGTGGAATGGAAGGTAAAGCAAAAGAAGAGGCGCTGGTTCAAGTTTGTTCAAATAAGGGAGCACTCTGAAGAACAGCAGGCAGACAATTGGTCTACAGTTGGTTTACTCATGGTTTTGTGTCTATTTGTGAGGTCTCTAATTTAAAAAGCACAGTGATGGACCACTTCATCGAAGACATTTCCTCAAAATTTTTGGGTCCTATAGTTGCACAGTGACTGCATAAATGAAAGAAGAAGAAAGGTGGCAGTTTCACATTTCTCAAGTCTGCATAGAAACAAAAGTTTAACTGATCTGGAATATAGGAAACATTTTAACAGCTTCATTTTTCCAGGGCTTTTAAGATTTTGGGGGAAGGGTGTTAACAGAGTCCCCTTTCCAGCCAAAACCTAGATTTATTAATTGGTTTTGATTCTTAAGTCAATTGTTTCCTTACAGTTTTTAAACTTTGTTTTACAAAATGTATCAATGCTTTTCCAGAAGAGATATCGAGTGATGAGGATGAGACAAATGAAGTGAGCCAGGCGATGCAAGACAACCATGGTGGAGGAGGAGGAGGTGGTGGTGGAGGTGGAGAGGAAGAGGATGAAGATGATGATGATGATGATGACTGGGATGAAGATGCATTGGAAGAGACTGCTCTTGAAGGGTTCAGCACACCTCTTGACCTTGAAAATGGTGTTGATGAATACCAGTTTTTTACACAAGCACTTCTAAGTACGTGTTTTCTGGTTGGCAGGACGATATAACGTGATGAAATCATTTGGACATGTTTATGGCCACCACTGCGAAAAACCCTTTTCTTTGTTACAAGAAATAATTTAGATAACTGTAAATGGAAAATGTGATCTTGTTTTCTGATGTCAGTCCTAAGATTTTTTTTGCTTACTAGTGCTGAAAAAACAAGTGGTAGCAAATACATCCAGAGGTTAACTCTCTGCGTGTTCTCCTTCAGAACTTTTTGATCACAGCCTAATTAAGTGGGCCTCGGTCACTAGAGGACTCCTGTATATAGAAATATTTCTCACCTTCTAGATGTTAAAATCATAATGGAGAAATGATGCTGTTGCTTTTAGTTTTCATATGAGTTTTACGTTATTCAACTCACATAACCATGTGGCCATTATTCATGGACAAACTTTCAGAAAGGAGAGGATGTATTAAGTTCCCCCAAAATTGATTGCCTCTGTTTAGAGTGGGGATTCTGTGCTAAGAAAACCGACAGGAATACTGAGCCTGTTTTGCAGTGCAGATTCTGTTTTAAAACCAACCAGAAATTCCATGTGTTTCATTTTGTTGTACCTGACAATCACTTTTCATCCATCCCTGTTCTGACAGCGGTGCAGAGCCGGGATGCAGCCTGGTACCATTTGCTGACGGCGCCACTGAGTGAGGATCAGAAGAAGCAGCTGCAGGAAATTTATACATTAGCAGAACACCGGCGAACTGCTGCAGGTGAGTCACTTCTCTGGGGCCATTTTATGTGTTGCAGGGATGTTGGAACTGCATCTGATCTGTAACAACAAAGAGAATAGACCTCTGTGCTAATTAACATTTTCTAGGAAGCGTGAGTAGGATATTATGCTTACATTATTGCTTGCCTGGAAGTGTGTGTTATTCAGAGAGTACTGTTTTTTGTACTGTTGCTTCTAATTAATTGCCTTCTCATACTGCTGTTTGAACAGGGTATGAACTAGTTTTGCAAAATCTGACATTTGAAATGAAGAGCACATTAAGGTGATATCTAGCTATCAGCCAGGCATTAGATGAAGATTGCTGTCGATTATGATGTGTTTAGTAGTTTTGTAACTTTTTAACTGCTAACATTGCTGTCAGTGTGAGGTTTTAGATGTGTAGAAAGCTTGCATCATGGAAAATAAATTCAGATTTAATCAAAAGGAATGCAGAACAGTGTAACATAGACTGACTCTGTAGAGGATTAATTTCTCAGCTCGGTTGTAGAGGTGTGCGCATTTATGCATTTAGAGAAAATCCAAGTGTAATTTATTCCTGTCACTGCATTTAGGGAATGAAATTTGGACTCAACTGAGAGTTTTTTTCCACAACTTCGCATTCTTAGCTGAGCTGTATTGTCTCTTGGCAAAGGTGTTCTCTATAGAGTATTTTTCATATTCTTTTTCTTGTTTGATTTCTAGAGACAAAGACAATAGAACAACAAAGTGGATACGCATTTGACAACAAAGGACTGATCACAGCATTTAACTTTGCTGGAAGTACTCCCGGTGGCAACTGAAGGATCAGCTACAAAGGTCAATGGGAATGGTCTCATCATTACATTTTCTTGAAATCATTGTGACTTCTGAGTGATAGGGGAGGGTAATTTAATGCTGCTGAAGGTTTTCTGGAAATTAGCAGTGTGCTTCCCCCACCAGAATGCTCTTTCTAACCAGCTACTGTAATGTACAAATTTTTGTGGTGTTTTTATAATTTGATGGACTGAAAGGAAACGTTTGTCCTCAAGGAACCTGAATGACTGGGAGGGGCCAGGCTGCATCTAATTGAGTTGCACTTCTCAGGTTTTTGCTGTGCAGAATTGATAGATTCATATGGATAACAGTGCCTTCTGTTGTACATGGATTGCCTGAACAAATGGATTTTGGAGTGCATTATAATTTTTTAAGTGTAAGGACATTTCTCGATACACTGTAAGCCTTGGTTCCATGTTTTCCAGTCACCTGCTTTTTACTGCTCGGTTTAATTGTTCGTTGGTTGCACACACATTGCTGGATTCGGAATATTGCAGCATCTTCCCTATTTGGTGCAGACCAAATGTGCAGAGGGAGTTGCAAAGCATTCACTGGTTACGTGGAAGGGTTGTAACAAAACTGCAGATTTTCCCTTGATGCAGGAGTCTTAAAGTATTTCTCTTAGCCATGAGTTCAACTGGCTGGAGTTAGGATGGCAGGCCTGGAAGGTGGCTGCTCTACATCTACATCCATGTCACCTCCTGGCTGGACAAGTGGTGTGGCTCTCACATGTCATGTTCTACATGACGGCTTCTTATTTCCACTATTATTGATGAATATTGGATTTTACTTTGGATTCTATAAACCTCTTTTATGATTTTATTCATTCATTACCATTCCAGTGGTATTACAATGTGGTACAAAATATTTGCAATATTTTATTTATTTTGATAGAAGAAACACTTCAGACTTAAGCTTCAAACTTAATTCTTACTGCTACACTTCTGTGATTGTATTTCTGGTCTGCATTCCAGATGGCTGTTCTTGTCCCATGATGAAATTTCTTCATCTGACAGATTTTTTTTCCCATATTTCAAAGACTACTTCTGCCAGTGGAGGTTTAGATTAGATATTAGAAAAAAATTTCTTCTCTGAAGAAATGTCTGTGGTCAGACATTGGAACAGGCTGCCCGGGGAAGTGTTGGAATCAACATCCCTGGAAGTGTTTAAACAACATGTGGATGTAGCACTTAGCGACATGGTTTAGCAGTGAACACGGCAGTGCTGGGTTGACAGTTGTACTTGATGATCTTAGAGGTCTTTTCCAACCTAAACAATTCTATATAACAAGGTGTTTGTGTATAAGTTTATTTAGAGAGAAAGTGATAGCAGTACTAATTTGAATAGGTGCCCCTCTTTTAGATTATTGGGATCGAGGTGGTGTAGCAGAAATCAGTAGGGGTGCATTAGAATGTGAAGTTTGGATGGGATATAAAATGTTTTGGCCAGATTTTGTTTCTATATGTTAATTTCTTTATGACTTAAAAATATTTACCAGGCAATTTTAAACACATACTGATAATCGACTTCTTTATAGCAATGTCCCAAATGAAAAGTTAAAGTTCTTTCCATACCCCATCAAGTTTTTCACAACTGCAGTAAATGTAGCCCTAGGCAGTGCTGAAGCTTTCATTTTTATATGTCAGAGTAATTCTGGTGGAGTCTGAGCACTCTATGCCTTGGCTTCTGGAAAAGACAAAGTGTCTTTGCCTGTTCCTTCTGGAATTTTCCTAGCCTGGCAACTGTGGGGCAGAAGGTTCCCCTCTGGTTTCCTTTTTTCTGCTCCTTTGTGTCAGACTCAGATGCTTTTTCTGCTGCTGCTTCCTTATTTTTGTTTTTTTCACCACATAGCAGCTGCAGAGTAAAGTTTGCCTGGTTCATGTAGGTTTTTCACTGGTGCTACTCAATTAATAGCAACAGTGAAAATTTCTCACTTTTAGTCCTGTTGTAAATATGGAAAACTGTGAGAATTCCAGGGTTTGTATTTCCAAAGGGGAACAGTCTGCTGAGCTGCATTGGACAGGCTCTTTCAGCTCAAGCAGCAGAGGGCCAAGATTTCCTTTATTTTGAATGTCAAGCTATAAAAATTAGAGGTTATTTTTGCTAATTTAGGCCTGGGCTGCATGATCTGAGACAGTAAGTAGGAAAGCGTTACATCCAGTGTGTTGGGGAGTTTCTCAGAAACCACAGAAGTTTTGAAATCCTTCAAAAATTTAATGGTTTTTGGAAATTAAGGGCATTGACAACTTTTCTCTTACCTGTCAGTTGAAGTTAAGTATTAAGCAGGTAAACTATTTAAGCCCTTTGTTATTTTATTAAAAGAAACAAGATTGTTGAGTTGACTTTTTTCCAAAGCCCGTTGCCTTCTCTACACTGGCATGCAGAGTAGAAGAGGGATTTATTTTTCTTTTGCTAATGAGGTGGCTTGCACAGTCACAGGCTAATATTTAGGAGTTAATGTGTTCAAGGAAAAATCTGCTTTTGCATAGCATCATCTTTGTGTCACTCGGCTGAACTATGGCTGCTCCCTAGTTCTGCTTCTTGTGTACTTTTCAAATCAACTGCCAAGAAAATTTCATCCAGATGTTTCTTACAAGGGGTTTAATCAGCAGCATGGAGTCGGGAATCTTTGTTGTCTCTTTTGCAGTGGGGTCAGAGATGTCTGAGGGGATGGCATGTAAAAAGGTTAAATGCCCTTCCCTTCCCAGGAGATTCATGAGCAAATGTTTCTGCTGGCAAAAGCAAATGTTAATTATTTTATTCCTTTTTTTGAAAAGGGTTTTCATCCAAAAAGATTTATTGGGCTCTAGCCTCCACTTTAACATATGGTTCTCTTTTAACATGATAAATATCTGTTTGTACATGATCATAAATAGGTAATGGATTTTAGGGGTTTCTTTCTGAGCTATGTCCAGCTTTGTAATACATTAAAGGGAGAGTTACATGAATGTGCATTACTGTCTCACTTTCAAGCCAAGGTAATCATGGAATATCAGATACCAGCATTGCCAATCAAGCATGATGTATTTGCCATTGAAAGTACAGAGAATCATGAATGTATTGTAAAATAAAACAAAGGCTGTGATAACTGGTGACCTACGTTGCCCCGAGCCCGTATTCCCAAAGTATGAAGGTGACTCATGTGGGCACCATGGTGGCTTTACATAGGAAATTAGCATTATATGGGTGATAATCATAGCAAATGTTAACTTACAAAAGCTTCTTTTTCAGATAAAATTAACCGATCCTGGGTATTGAATCGCATATGCTGTTTTGTCACTCTTGAAAGGAAAATAAGAATCACCACATGTTTTGACTGCTTCTTTTTGCTCTCTCTTTCAACGTTGAAGTACTTGGCTTGCTTTCATTACAAAGCAGAATCTTTAATTGTAAAGCTCCAGGAAGAGTGCAGAATATCAAGCTGAGGAAAAAGCTGAAAAATTCCAAACCTCAACAATCCCCCAAAACCCACATGTGCACAGTCTGACTGAAATAAATATGCTTTGGGAGTATAAGTCAAAATATGTAAAGAATGTTACACAAAATGATATTGTGAGATTCTTTGCTTTAGGGGAAAAAAGCTGCCCCTGGGGTGTCAGGGAGACATGAAATGAACTGCTTTAGGACATGCCCTTTGCCTGTGAAGTCGTGGCAGTTTGTGACTCTGGATTCCATCATACGTTGAAGAGGAGAGATGGTAGGACAATAGAGGATTTTTTTTTTCTTACTACAAAGCAAGAGTCTGAATTGAGACTTTTGTGGGCTGAAGGAATTGTGAACAACCTGAATGATTAACTGTCTTTCGATTCCAGAATACTTTTTCTTCCCTCCTTTTCTTCTGTTTGCTAACCACAATGTTATGGGATATTTCAGGGAGTATTCAAAATACCTGAAAAGATAAACCTTAAACAATTTTTATAAAATCTGTTGTTCTTGAAGCAATGCAACCTATCAATTGCATTTCTGTATACAGAACAAAGTCTCTCATTTGGCGTATGCAGATGATACAGAACTACAAAACCCCCTCACTTGTCCCTGTGGTTTGGATGGATGTGGAGACGATGAACCTCTCTGTGATTTACTTCTTAACATGGGTCCTTTGAAATCCCCACACCTTAGACTGAAATTTTCTCAAAGGGTAGGCAAAAATGCACTATGTAATGTAGGACCCAGTCCTTGTCTGAGATGTGCCGTAGTCAGTCTTGATAATGTTTGGTGGTCTGGTGGTCAGTTCCTCAAGGATCTCCATCTCTGATTGAGGACATTCTTCAAGTCCAAGAGACTATGTTTGCAGGTGGACAGGAAATCATTTTTCCCTCACTGCAGCAAAGCCTCCAGCAGGTGTGGCTATGAACTTCTTGATCTTATGGGTGAAAGTAGCACACTTTTCTCTCAGGTGTCAAATGTTACCAGGCAACTATTCCCGATACCAGAAAGTCTTAGTATAAAGCTAAGTTGTATGAGCAGACCAAGCTGCTTGCTTTTGACATCTCTTCCACTGCTACTTCCAATCAAGCAAAACCAGTGTAAAATGAAGGAGAACTAAAGCAGTGCTTGGGCACTAGACAGGTAGAAACATTCCTGGCCTGTGGATCTAGTCCCAATACTTACTGCAGATACACTCAGATACTTTTCAAATACAACATGCAATATCTGTATGGATTGTCAGTACCCTGACTGACAACCATTAATGAGAGGTAAAGACTCTAATATGATTTTTCTCTGGCAGAAATCAGCTGCATCCCTTTAAAAAGTCTGGGAACTACTTGTCCTGGCTGATGTGCAATCATTAATAGGAAACACTCAATGAGCTTACAGTCTTTCTTAGAGATTATCAGCATACATCCTACTAAAGGGCTACTGAAAGTGCCCCATGGCTAGGGAGCTGGCTGATGAAGTACTCCTTGACTAAAAGAGTTTTGGGGAACACCAATTTGGAGAGGATCTACAGGCACATGTAATTGGGATGAATGTGGAAAGAATCCATTTAAATTGAAGTGCCGTGTTTATGTGATCTCAGATCTGCAGTGTTCCCAGTGTTGCCTAGATCTTCTAGAGGAGTGTCCAAGAAGTTGGTCCCATGCCATTCTCTGGGAAGAGAATGTGCTTGAGCAGCCCCAAATTTGGTGAGATGCTTTGAACTTGGGATCAGAAAGCGATTCCAGTCTGGGTTTTCCCCTCTTCCACTGCTTTTGTGAAACCAATCAAGCAAATCCAGTGTAAAATGAAGAACTAAAGCAGTGCTTGGGCCACAGACAGGTAGAAACTTTCCTGGCCTATGGATCTGATCCCAGTGCTCACTGCAGAAGGGCCTGTGAGTTTTGTGATTGGCTCTAATGGAGCCAGGCTTCTACCCAAGCAGTTTGCTGGGTCCTAGTGTTTGGATCACTGCTTATACCTTTGACTGGTAGTTGTCCATATAAAAAAAAATTGGGTGAAAGTGGTATATTAAGATTCCTTTTTATAGGCTGTATAGAGGTTCACAATTTGAAGTGCTTAGCTCTGTGTGTGGTGGGGTAGGAGGTAACCTTTCAGATGCACTGATTTCTCCAATGTGAACACAACAGTGTCAGCTCCACGATTCACCTGAGAGAGTGTTGGTCAGGGGCTGCCTGCTGGACCATCGGGGATTATGTTACAGGAAGTGAAATGCAAAAACTGAAAAAAATTACTTGATGCTTAAAGCTGTTCAGCAACAAAAATGAGTGTTTTCTTGAAAATGAGATTTTAATGTTATTCTCAGGTATATTTTAATTTTTGTGTTTCATGCCCTTATGCAAAAATGCAAAATTACTACATGACATGGAGGCCTATTGATTTTTTTTTCCCAGTGACTGTTTACCATTGACAGTGTTCATCCAAGAATTGTTCCTCATTTTTAGGTATTTTCAACATGTTTGTTACTGAAGTTGCACATACCCATCTTTCACCACTTTTCATGCAGAGAGATATTGCAAACAAACTTATCAAAAGGAAGACCAGTGCTTTGAAAAGAGAAGACTATGCATAAGCAGGTTATTTTTAGAAAACAGAAGAACTATGGCCTCTGAAGAAAATACAAAACAGTAAATATTTATATGGAGGTGCATGAGCTAAAGAAATTAATATAAGACAATATAAGCAAGACACATTCTTTGATCACAGCTGTAGTGTTTATTTTTCATTGCCAAACAATGTGTGACACTTGCTTTTGGTTGCATGTGCTGTTGGTATTACGCTTAATGTAAATCACATGGAATGTTTTGGGGCTCAGAAAGAGACCAAAGAGGCCATGCAGATTTCTTTTGATATTAAAAGCAAAGATATGAGCCCATGCCTGCAGTGACTAGAGGGAGCTATGTGCTACATTAGCAGATTGAATTGCGGGATCATCACCTTTGTAAGAAGCCTGAAATACTAAACTGTGGGTTGGCTTTGAGGGCAAGAATTGACAAATGCAAAGCATGCATCGATGACAAGAAGAACCTCTTCCTAGCCTAAAGAATTCTGTACAGTGTTCTCTTAAGCTGTGCTGAATTTGCTTTAAAAATAGTAATAAATCTTATTGCTTAGGTCGAATGTTACATCTGTTGTGCATTTATCTGGGAGGAATGATATTTCTTTAAAAAATGTAACATGCCACCTACCAAGGAGCCAAATGTCCTTTTATAGCCTCTCTTCATACAGCCATAAAACCTATTTGCAAGAACACCCGGGAATTAATTTTAAACAAATGTGTGTGTTATGCAGAGTTAATATGTGCATTTGTGTAGCAGTGTTTTTGTTAATCCCTGACTTGTGAAGGCAACTGTTCATGTACACCCATTGCCTGTGAAAGAACATAGCTGATGTTTGCAGAACACTCAAATACAATTCTCAAAATACCAAACTAGTGAAGGTAGTCATCTTGCAGTCCTGAGAGAGGGGGGATTGCACCAGAGTTTGGGCCAGTCTTCTGTGCATGGAATTCATAAAGAAGATACTTTTACCAAGCCTCCACGGGACAAGAGGGGAATCCAGCTGGAACTGCAAGCCTGGTGTCTGTATCAGTGGAGTGTTTCCCTGGTGGTGAGTTGCTGAAGTAGCCTGTTTGCTAAATAGCACTGATTGATGATACTTACCCTTTTCTGCATGGGCCACTTCTGCAAATCCTCCACAGTCTCTCCAAAAGCAGTGGTTAGCTGTCCATGTTTTTTAACTCAGGAGGCTGAATCAGTGTGGTTTGCCCAAAGCCGTAGCAATGGGTTGCAGTTGGCATGAGAAATTAAAATTTTGGCTCTCTGTGCGTGCCTGGGAGCTTTGCTATTGGCTCTAATGGAGCTAAGATTTTACCCAAGCAATTTGCTAAGTCCTAGTATGGATCATTGCTAATACCTTCTAGAGAAGCTCTGCCAGAACATACTTAATTTATGAAATTGCTTAGTAACAGTGAGTTCCTCTATTGAGCTGCAATTTTAATCTGTCTAGCAGTGACATGGTTTAATTGTATTTTGTGTGGGTTGCTTGGTGTGACGAGCTCTCCTGTAGAAAAAGTGGTTCTCAGCTGGGTGATGAATGACATCCCAAATGCTAATTCCTCTTGAGGCTTTGAGGTGAACCTGATGCCTTGGAAGCAGAACTCCAGGTGACCCACGGTATCATGTGTGCCATGTATCAGGGTGTTGGGAAACCCCTCTGCAGGTATTAACGAACATGCTGGATTGGTTCTGAAGTTGTGATTGCCACTTTTAACAGGCTCTAAAGAGTAAATGGGTAAAAAATGGTGGCTCCTATGCCACCTCCTGCCCTCTGACAGTGTTTATCTTTTAGCTAGAACCACATCTTAACCTGAATTCTAGCTCCCAATCTCTTAAAATAGTAGTTTGTTTCATTTAGTCCCCAGCAAGGGTGAAATATGATCAGTGTTTGCTTTCTCTTGTTACCAGGTATGTTAAATGAATAATCCAAATAATTTAATTACTTATTTGATTAAATTACTGGGATTTTAACCAATCCCATGCAGTTTCCTACTGAATTTGTTTTTTTCTGGCAGAGCTCAAGTTACATGGTACTGCGGTGCACATGAGGAAAACTATCCATAGTCATATAAATGAGATTCAGAGTAAAATATAGAGTACAGAAATGTCATATCAATATATGAATAATGGATGGTTTCATTTTTTATTAAATATATTGGCCACCTGTCTCTCAGCACCCTGGAGAGCAGAATGTGCAACTGCAACAAATAAGGGTGCCTTAAGCAGTTTCTATTAAATATAAATAATCCATACTGCCCTTTTTTTCCACAACACACCTTGCCTTGCACCTGACTGCCATGACAGGTTGTTGTGCAAAGTGTGGCAATGGAGCCAAACAGCTGCTCCTTTGTGTGGGGATTTGACCAGAGCCACGGGGCTGACACGGCCCTCAGCAGCACTTGTGGCTGTTCTCTGCAAGAGCTGCGTCTTCGTGGAGAAAGCAAACCCTGGGTCATGTCTCCCTCCTGCCATAAGTGTCTTCCTGGAGGATGCAGGGGCTTAAACAAGACCCCAGCAAGAGTAATTGCAGAGCACTGCAGTGCATCTGAGTGTGCACTGCACTGAACGGGTTCTCACCATCCATTTCTATGTATAGACCACTCAGCGACGTGTCGGCATGAAGCGAGATTAAACACAGACATGGAGTCTAGTTCCTCACTGTAACAAGGATCATAGCTGTTGAGTTCTGCCAAGCGAGAATCAACTTACTTAGGGTGAACAGCATGATTAGCTCTATTTATATTATTGTTTTGAAGAAAAGCTGACAGGCTGTCTGCACCGTTGGAATGGAATGGAAAAAAAAAAGCCAGCCTGGCCAAGAAAAAGTCCATGCACAAGAAGTACCTCAAGCACTGATTTCACTGGTAGAACAAGCATGGAAATTGCTCCAAGGAAGTTACTACTCCTGGTGTTCACTTACAGAGTATTTATCCCATTGCATTCTTAATCAAAAGGTTTACTGATCCCATGAAGATAGGACTAAAGTAAAGAGGCTGCAAATACTCTCCCACTGGGCTCCTCTGATAGGTAAGTATGGCTGATTTTGGAACTCAATGCTGTCTGAGGCATCAGGCTGGAGACTCTAAAGGACTTTCCTGGCTGCCAAAGGTGGGTCTGTCAAGAAGAGAGAATTCTGCACAGTTCTGTGGTTCTGCCTCAGTTCTTGTGGTTGCTTCTTCCTGAGTGTTGTGAGGACACATTTGATTGTTTCATGGGTTTTCTGTTACTGGGAGATGGATATTCTTCTAATAAAATACATGTACTGAAAACCCATTGCCACTGTATGGCTGAAGTAGCAGCTGTTTGTGGTTGCAAATCATGTCTGGCTGCCTGTCACAGAAGGAGTGTGTGTGCTCATCTCTGTCTGCTCTGATTAGGCTGTGTTACCTTCTCACTTGGCTGTCTGTTCTATAGCTTCGGGATGCACTGGTTTTCCAGGGCATCAGGATCTTGCCATAGATCTTCAGCTTCTGCTTTTTGTAAACACAGAAATCTCGCTTAATGGTGATTCTGGGTTCCTTTGTCTTCCTCTCACATGCACCTCTTGGGGGTTTGTGACTGTGATCTGCTGAATTAGGAAGAAATGTGGAATGATGCCAGACTTCTCTGTTGATAGATATTCCCACAAAGCATGGATCATGAGATTCTCTTACTGGTTTTTTTCTTTCTTTAGATACAGTTTTGTGTGAAATATTTTCAAATAGATTTTGAGCAATTTTTTTTTCAGCATTTCAGGATCAAGTTACTGAATCAAGGCCCAAATCCTGATACAAAATTCTGTAACTGTGCTGCAGGTTGGGGAAGACACAGAAAATGTGTGGCAAACATGTCCAAGATTAACTATGACAAGAAAAAGAGAGTATTGCTTTGTTTATAGACTAAATACTCAGTTTATAGCTTCATGGTCTTGCTCTGTTTTTAATTTTAGGAGAGGGGGAAAGATTTAATTTGCTCTTACTTTTTATTTGGATATGGAACTGTAGTTGACTTTTAACTGCATTTAACTTTTTGACAGTATTGCTGCAGGAAAATGTAGCACTGGCTACTTAATGTCAAGGGACATCTGCTAGTTTGTTTTGTTGCCATCTTTGTGGCTTTCATCCAAGGTCACTTGTGTTATTGGACACCTGAGTCCAAGATTTATTCTGCTGCAGGAGATTGCCTAACAGGACGCTAGCAGTTCATAATTTAAAGAATTTCCAAAGCACTGGGAAGCATTTCATTCTTTTCTGAATGGTTTCCATTTCACAATATAACTTTGTGCAATAGCATTTTCTTACTGGTTTTTATAATATGCCCCTTTTGGTTGAAGAAAAATAGGGGAGAAAATTACCAACTGTGGATATGACCTTTAAAGATACACACGTGAGCACTAGGATGTGGAGATAAGGAAAAAAATAAGCACACTACCTGATTTTAAGCACCTAATTTAGATTAGGAGGCTTATCTTAGGTTTTTGTAGGAAAGTGTGGGATAGCCAAAGTTATGCTCCTAAGCCATCAGATGCTCTAAATCACCCTCTGGCAAAGCCTGCTTCCTTCTCACCTTAGAAAGCAGGCCCAGGGAAATGAACCATCCAGGTTGGGTGGGGAATTCTGCTAATATGAGTGCAGCACCAGTGGGTTTATTTGGAGGGGAAAGAGAGACACTCAGGAGAATTATAACCTACAGTAATTAGAGAAGAAAAATCTCCATTTCTTGTTTGCTGATTGTGTGCGAGTGTATAGTCACTTTTGCTGATGCTTGTGCATAAGAAAGATTCTGAAGCGTGAGTAATTTGATGCATATTCTTTGTCCTGCTATGGTAAATTATAACCTTTCTTTGCCCAGGAGCTGAGCTGTAGCTCTTTTTCTGATTTAAAGTGTGTTATGTTGCCTTAATTGCACCATTTATTGTGACTTTTTGGTGCTTTTTATTTTTGCTTTTTACTGTGGATGCTCTAACACAGGTAAATGATACTACAGCATTCAGGAAACTTGTCAGGGGGCATTCAAGTCAGCACTTCATCAGTGAGTGCTATGAAAGATAATCTATGAATGTCAAAGTTGTAAGACCTTGAAAAAAGGCCATTGGCAGGAAGAGCTTGGAAATCCTCTGAACAGAACTACCTAAAGGTATGTAAGATTCTGATTCTGAGTTACTGAATGTGTTGAGCCCTTGGGCATGTGGGGTCCAGGTCCTGGGCTTTGTGGTGTGCCATTAGCCTATCCTTTAGGATTACGGGAAAATCCTTAAGAAAGGAAACATATACCCCTTGGAGGAGTATGTTAGAGAGCTGAATTTTCTAACAATTTCTATTACTATTCCTGCTTGAAAACTTAGAACCACCAAATAGTTTGTTTTAGAAGGGAGCATAGGAATTTCTAGTCAACCTGCTGCCCAAAGCGTGGTCAGCTCAGAGATCAGAGAAGGTGGCTCAGTATTTTATCCAGTCAGTCTTGCAGCTCTTTCTGTCGGATGGGCAGGGGGAACTAAAGGGTAGCAGAATAGCTTGGCTGGCCTATGTGGGCAGACATGATTAGGAGGGCAGGTGTTTGACTTGTTCAAAATGTGGTAATGGCAATAATCTTGAATGAAGTGGCCCTGCTTCAAACAGAGGATAATTAGACTTTGCATTTGAAAGGAAATGAGCAGGAAAAGCAATAAGCATTAGGCATGAGTCCCACTACCATGCAGTTTCTAACTCTGGAAACTACAGCTTGCTTCAAGTAGCGTTGGCTTCAATTGCAAGGGTATGTCACTTCCTCAGAGCAGTCCAAGAGCTGAAGCATGAACTATAGAGTTCTGTGGTATCATGAACTATAGAGTTGTGGTGGAGGGGAAGGTGCAAAGGAAGAACTTAAGTGAGAAACCAGTCACTGTTTGGATTGCAAAGTGTCAGCAGGTGTCTGGTAGGTTCTGCTTGCTGAGGGAAGCAGGTGGCTTATTATTCACAAGAGAAAAGAAGCATCTCACTGATGAAAGATCTAAGCATAGGAGAAACAGATGAATGGAGGAATCTCTGGAGATTTCGAGGAGATAGGATGTTCTTAACCTTTTCCAAGATGACAGAGCATATTGGTGAAGGAGAAAAGACTAGACAGGGAAATACTGGTTTTTGAGGGTTGTGAAATGCACCTGCAGTTGTTTGCTTTGTGTTACTGCTGGGGAAAGTATAGGCACATTCCTGACCCTGCAACTTTGCTCAAACATAGTATAGAGCTGCACAACCCTGCCTTCCAGTCTCCAGCTTTGCTGTCAAACTTCAGCTTCTTTGCAGTGATCCATCCATGACAGATGCAGATATATACTGAATATATTTGTGTAATGTATAGTTTGTATAATGTATTGTCTCTTTATGCAAAGCCAGAAAGGAGAGGCCAGGCTGTGGGAAGGTCTAGACAGGAATGTGGCACTGAGGAAAAGGGCACACGCAGGTGTATGCAAGTTTAGGGAGAAGTTAGAAAGTTATGAATGCAGCTGCAGAACCCGTGTTTTCTCCAGTTCAGAACACATTTGTAGCTCTCTCCTGGATTCTTACTGTCACTTGTAGGGGAAACGTTCCCTGTGGTACCAAACCTAGGTCACCACCGCAGGGGCCGAAGCCTGCCGTGTTCAGATCCAGCTCTGCCCGTAGACCCCCGAGCTCAGCAGTTCCTCCAGCGGCTCTTCTTCACGTGAGGGCTTTGCCTGCAATTCTTCTTCGAGGGACACACCTGGGGGGGGCACTGCTTGGAGACGCCTGGCCTGGGCGCTGTGGCGGTGTTTAAGTCATCCAGCCAGCTGTGTGGCAGGGAGGGATGGATGGAGGCGGCTGCCCGCGGAGCTGGGACACGCGTGGGCAGGGCGGGCGCGGCCGCGCCGCTGTCCACGGTGCTGACCGGGGAGCTGCTCCTGGCACGACTCGCGGGGCTTCTGCTTGATCTTAAAAAGATTGGCTGCTTTATAATCTTTCTGTCTATAATATCTCCGTGTCGTTTCTCAAACGGCGTGGCCCTGCTGGGACCCAGAGATTTTCACCATGGCAGGTAACTCTGAATATCTCCAGCTAGAGCCACGTTTCCTATTTCCTTGCAGAAAGCTACTATTACTGAAATAGCTGTCTGCTAAGCTGAGCACAGTGGGGAGTCCTCAGGAAGATGATTCTTCTGAAAATGGCTGTGAAATTCTTCTGAAAATGGCTACACCAAAGCAAGGAGCAACTCCACTTCTACCATCCCAGCACGTTAACCGACAGAGCTGCAAAACCTGAATCCTTAAAATCCTGACTGAACTGATATAGCTGAGCTTCTGTATGCTCTTGATTGCAATACTTGATTGCCTAGAACTGCTTACAGTACCTAAAAATATCTGATATATTCAAACTATCAGCGACACATCCAGCACATAGTACTGGGTGCCACCCACTGGCTGGAAACATTTTTTTTCACCATGTGCCTGACTTGCTACAGGAGCCAGAAGGCAGGATAGAGGCAGGGCTAATGCTGAAAGAGTCTCCCTTCCTGCTTATCTAACATGTTGAATTGGTTTGTGGTTCAAAGGTTTGTAGTCCTAACAGCTCTTTGTGAAATGTGATTATTTAAATTGGTGTAATCTCTCTGATGGTGTTAAAGAGCTGCTTTGAGTCCAGCAGTTCCTAGGAAAGCTGATAGCAAAAGACATTTCTATAGGTTTTATTACATACTTCTGTCACTGTGGTTTGGTCTACAGCAACCTTTGGGTCCAAGAGAAGATCATATTGGGCTCAGCTGTACCATTCTGTGAGTGACCAGCATTTAGAGATTCAACATTTTTAGAGTAAGATTTATTTTTCACTTTGCTGATGTGTTCTTGGATCCCTCTGACAGGGCATGTATGGCAGGCTCACAGAAAAAAACCTCAACACTCACCATCACCTCGATTCCCTAGGCCAACTGAACATCCAACTGAACTGAGTATGTGAGAGGAGATGATCTCTAAATGCGTGATTTCTGATGCTGTAACTTCTATCAAGCATCCCTTTTGGCAGCTCTCTGAAAAGCCCTTGTTAGTAGACTAGGACATTTTTTCCTCCTGCTCCTACCTTTATCTTGCATTGGGCTCCGTTTCTGTCTAATTCAGGGAATGACAGAATGCCTTTGTTCAGAGTGGCAAAACCTTGGTTGTAAGGGTCACAAGGTTTCTGATATCAAAGTGGTTCATATATAAGAGGTTTTTTTCTCTATGTGTTGTTCCTTTCACTCGCAGGAAGGAGATGAAGTTTCATCTACAACAATCTTACTGTCAACATAAAGGCTTTTCCTCGGGATTATTGTTAGCATGGGACATTTTTGTGTTACATGTTAGAATTCATGTGATTCTAGAAATCTCTGCTTCATTTTTCCCGCATATTCAAATAATGGCTGTACAAAGGAGGCTACTCCCCTTGCCTGTGCCAAGCAAGGACTCAGTTCTGCAATTGATGTACCATCACCCAGTCTTTGCCTGCAGGACTATAGGGAGAGTCAACTGTAGAGGAAAAGCTCCAAGAGTTGAGTACAAGCATCTATAAACCTGTAACAAAATGCAAAAAGTGTTTCCCATTACAAGTCGTGCCTGGGGACACGTGGCGTGTATAATTTTTCATCCCATGATCTTCAAGAATGAGGTACATGTGATTTTTGGGTTTTTTTTAATAGTTATTATGTTAGATAGATCAGGTCAGGCAAATCTTAGCTAGCCATCAAAATGATTTTTATTCTCTATGTCATCAACTTCTCAATTTGTCATTCCCAGAAGGGTAAATTTTTTTGGTTAGATTTGATTGCATGAGGTGACAGGCACAGATTTAGTTTCCCTCTTCTTTGCAGTATTCAAAGCTTAATTGATGGTGGTTGCAGGAAGATGCCCAATACCTTTAGATACCAAAACATTTAAATTAAATGAAATATGATTGTCAGGCCAGCATATTCTGTGAAGTGGAAGAGAGCTCCATTAAAGCAGAGCAATGTCTGTCATGTCCCTGTTATGAAATACCAGTTTTCTGACCTGATCATTCATATGGAGATTTTAGAGAGAAACATGGAGTTGCTCTGTGAACTATCCGAACATACCACTCCTTTTCCAGAGTTATTCAGTGCCTAATTTCACTGGTCTCTGGTACAACTAGACCCTAGGGAAACATCTTATATGCTTTTTCTTTTCTGTAAAGCAGGAAATTGCCAATTTTGCATTAGCAAAGGAATGAGAGTTTGATGGAGCTCTCTATGCTCCACTGGGGTTTATAGTTATGCTGTAAATTTGCCAATGGCTTCTGCTGCCCAACAGAATCCCCACCCTAAGACTGTGTGGCAAATGTTCTGATTTTGGAGAACACATCCAGGTAAGGTCTCTGTTGTTAAAGAGGCAGTGGATTAGCTGTGGCAGCATGTTTCATCCTAATGAACAAGGGCAAGACCCTGACCTACCTAATCTAGTTGGCCCTGCTTGGAGCAGGACATTGGATTAGATGACCCGCAGAGTTCCCTTTCAGTCGAAATTATTCCATGATTCCAACAAAGCTGCCTGAGCATATAGCCAGAATCAAAGGTGCTTTGTACAACCAGTGCCAGAGCCGTTGCTGCTGCAGCTGCTCTTGGGCAGAAATTTGTCTCCAAGTGCTTCCTTCATTTCTCCTGAGAAGTGTGGAGGCATTCAAGAGATACATTTTTTTTGGGACTGTGCTGTGGTGTGGCCGACTGTTCAGTCTGAGCACTCCAGCACGTGGCAGTCCTGACGTGCCTCTGCCTCCCTGCATCCCATGCTTGGTTTGCTGCCTGCTCCCATGGCTGTGTCTGGATGGCTACTTTTCTGCAGGACTTACACTGAAGAAGAATCCATGCAGCCAGAGAGAGCCCCTTTGGGCAGCTCTGGTATTCTGTGGAAGGCTCAGGAATCTCCAGGCATGAAAAGCTAAGGCTGTCACCCCACCTAGTGATCCATTGCTCCTCAACTGTGAGTGGGTCATTCCCTGTGTTCCTCACAGGGTTGATGGTTGCACAAGCCAGCACCAATTGATTCTGGGGGCAGTCCTGCATCTTTAGTGGAATGCAGATTTCACACGCTCCTTTCCACTGCTTCCAGACAAGCTATATCATGCAAGACTTTAACCTTTATTTTCTACAAATTGTCTTTTTCAGTGCTGTGTGCCATGAAACATCCCTGTAAACAGGCAGGAACTGCAGGAACTGGAGTTCCTTTGAGTTATAGGTAAACCAAGTTTGAGCACAAACAGTGACATTTATAGAGGCAGGTGGCTTGTTGAATAGTATGCTCAACTACAAGCCATGATACTAAATGTCAGCCCGGGAATGCCATAAATCCCACCTAAAAAGTGCTCAGGTTGTTTTATGTTTCAACATGTTAGCCCTAAACTCCTGACATAAGAAAAGAATAAACAGTGTGGGTGGCATAATTGTTAATTTTTTATATCCCAAACATATGCTTTTAGCAATCAGGACCTCATAAATTTTCCCTCAGTGCTTGTCAGCGTTGCTTTGGTTTCCAGCTAGGGGCTTTGAACTCTGCTGGCCCTTCTCCAGAGCTGTCATCTTGCCTGCACTGATGTCTGCAGTTTTGGGGGTCTAGTGAAAATGCTCCTGTGAAAAAAGCACAGCTTCTATCGGTGAAAGACAGAACTTGACAGGTAGGACTGAGACTTGTTCCCATTTTAAATGGGCCTTTCTTTACTAATAACCCTCTCCTTTGTACTCCCACCCCTGCCTCAAGCTATGGTTGTCCTACAGTTTGGTTCTTTTAGCTTTAGCGTTTTGCAGCCTGTGCTGCTCCCATACTCATTTCTTCCACAAGTTTCCCACCTGATTGGAATTTGGAAGTCCTGCTCATCCCCTCAACAGGATTCTGTGTGATCAGTGTCACCAGATTTCAAAGCTGTTTGCTTCAGAGGCCCATTCTGACCTGCAGAAAAGCCTCTGCAAAGCCTGTGACTGCGTCTGCTGGAGATGGGCTGCTGCAGGGTTTGCAGCAGGCAGTTATTCTTCTCAAGGAAGAGGGTTTAAATTTGTTTTGATTTCATACAACTTTGTTGTTTGTTTTGCCACATTTCTTTCTTTTTTTTTAAATTTTATATTTTTTTAAGCCTCACCAGTATTGCCCAGTATCCAAAGCCTTTTGACTACTATTTCCTGGAGGCTGAGGTCTGATAGATCCTCAGCAGTGCTTCCACAAGTATGTCCTACAGTGTGACTTTTGCTTTGCTCTGTTCAGGCCCTCGTGGCTGTTTTCACAACAGGACCCTGAGCACAAAGCTGCTCAGAACTCACCTGAGGAGCCAGAACAGCAACATCCCCCTTTCCCCCAGCATGAGCTGATTTAGTGCTTCAGACTGGGATGTGAATGCCAACGTGTGAACATCTGCTGTCCATGTGGACTCTGCTGTGAGTAGCAGGTGCACACTGGGCTGATGCTCTGGCAGTGCCTGGTGGGGATGGTGTGGCCGGTCAGCCTTCCGCAGCCATTACAGGCCACAGGGTGACACACTCTGACTCCTGTCCCCCTAGCCAGATAAAACTTGGCCTGGGAAGGTTTCTGCTTGCCTCACAGCCAGCACCCTTCCTTGGGGTTTTGGGAAATGGCTTTCCTTTACTGAAACTTCACAAATGCAGCACTTATTTGGGATGTTTCTGCAGGACAGAAGTGGGATTTGGGGTTGTTTGCACAACCCTAAACATGCTCCCTCTGAAGTCTTTTTTTCCCCGTTTTGCTGAAGTCAGATTTCACCTTGATAAGTCTAACCCTGTAGCAGGCCCACCACAGGGTTGTATGTCATCTTTATGGAGGAAGAAAAATTGCAGGAAGAATGATGTAGTGCTGCAGCTTTTCAGTGTGGTAAATTTAAGGTACTCGATCTACACCATTATAACTCTTCAAAATGATCTAAGAAAAACACACCTCTGAAGCCCAAACTTTGCTTACTTCTCAAGTGCGAAGATTAACCTTTTGTGAAATCTTCATATTAAACCTAGCTGCAATTTGGCAGGAGTTTAGGGAGGAGAGAAGGAAATGGTCTGGAAAGATGATCATGATTTAAGAAGCTGTTCTTAAACAAAGTGGCCTCATTCTTTTATTTCTTTTTTATACAGCCTGTCTTTCAGAGAGCATTTTTTGGCTATCAAAGCACATTTATTTAGATCTTTCTTTTATGTGACTAAGACCTTGTCAGCCAGTTCCTGGCTTTTAACTGCTTGATTCTGCAACCTTAATATTCTCTTAGCAGTGGTTTGTATATAATTTCCTACACTTAGTCTTAGGAGCAAATTGAAAAAAACAGCTCTCCCACCATATGGAGCCATATGTACCCTCACAGGAGTCAGCAAAATGACTGAGATGTTTGGACTATGTAGCAGAGACCTCCACTTGAGTTAAGAGTGTGCAGCCAGAGCACTGAAGAGCTGTTTGCTCTGGCAGGGTGGTCTGCTGCCCACGACTGTCACTGGCTGTGGCAAGCGGTCAGCAGCTCGTCTGCAAGAGTTGTGTTAAACATCGAGTTAAACGTAAGTTAAAGGTGGGGCGTCCTGTTTGAAAAACAGAGGGTGTGCTGTGGGTTTGCTATGAACCACTGGGCTACAGGGTTTGGGAACCATTGGTCTGTGTGGCCAACTGTGAGAAGAAGGTGGGTCACCTTCTTTCCTAGGGAGCTCTTCAGATGGCTGGGTGTTGTCACCAAGAGTGAGGTGCCAGAAGGAGAGGTGCCATCTGTGCACGCTGCTGGTGTGTCTTATGCCACAATGATTCCCAGCAGCAGAGAACTACAGAAAATCCTTGTTTGGTCCTTGGCTCTGCTTTAAATTGGTGGTGGGTTGTTGGACCTCTTAATTCCAGAGGCCTGATCCAGCCTAAATTTTACTGTTTCTTTGTTGTCTAAAGATTGCTCATGCTCCAAGTACATCACTCTGTAGGATTTTCTGTATTTCCTTAGATGTGAGCAGCTGAAATTAATGTAGCTCTGCCTAAACAAAGACAATAGTAGGGATTTTTTGGCAGTGCTAAGCAGGGCATCTCCAGTAGCTGTTCATTAAAAAAAAACCCAACAAAACCCAAATCCAAAACCAAGACAAAAAAACCCACCAAAGCAAACAAAACCCCACAACCTTAACTTATGGCATCTTTCTCATTCCCCTTTTCTGTCCTTCTCCAAAGTCTGCTGCTTGCCCATATTACCCAACTGCTACTCTGTGGCCCTCTGAACTCAGCCAGCCTCTGTTGGCTGAAGCCTGCAGAGCAAACACAGCGTGGTTGTGTCGCAGAACACTTGCAGCATTGATCAACTCCTTGTAAATGGTGTTGTAAACACCCCCTGCGGGTTTGCTGCATGCCTTGTGCGAGCACAGGGATCTCCCGTTGCGACGGAGCGGCGCTGAGCCAGTGCAGGCACTGAGGGCCTGGTGCACAGTCAACAGCTGGGTGTGAACTGTTGGGTTTGGACATGTCTCTCCTGGATTGTGGACAGATCTCCAAGGCAGCAGCACATCCACTCCCAGGATACTGCTTCCTTTCAGTGTTTTGAAGCCTTGCTTCAAAGCTTCAGAGCCTCTAAATAAGGCAGTCGGAGCCTTTCTTAATATTATTGATACGCTGTGGTTTTCCCTCAATTCATCCACAAAATGGATGGACTAATTTTCCTGGAACTGTCTGAAAAATATTTAGCCTGAGGCAAACATAGTAGAAGGAGAATTTCTGCTTGAACACTGAATGTTTGACAGTTGCAAGCAACTGAAAGCAGGGTCTTGTAAAAGGGAGTATGAGGCATATTTAACTATGTCATCTGTGCCAGGTGTCTGCCTGTACTAACATTTCTGGTTGGATGCACAAGTAATATGTGCAAGTCCATAATATATCCTTTCCCTTTAGGAACCAGCTTTATTCTGGTAAAACTCATTAAAGTCTATGGAATTACAAGATCATAAATCTAATATAACATTGGAAAATCAGACCCTGTGGATGTGCACTGTGTGTGGTATCAATCTATTTGCAGTGTATATATAAATAAGATTTGTGGTGAAATGAGAAAAACAAGCTGCTTGTATATCATCTAGGAATGAGCTCTATGCTGTGCTTAATATTTTCCAGAGACAAATGTGGTGACATACTTATCAGAAACACTGGCTGAAATGAAGCTGTTGGTCCAAACATCCTCATCATCCTTTATCCTAAAGCCAAAGCAAAAAATGACATGTCCCAGTGGGTGTGGGCCATGGTAACATTACCTTTTATCATTATTATTATTATACTCAGATGTTGGTTGTGTTTACAATTACAGTGCTGGCAGACAGACTCTATTAGAACTGCCAAAGCTGATCATCTACCCCAAATCTGATCATATTACTGAGAACACAGTCTGGGATTTTACGGGGGCCAGAGACAAATTGACTCTTTCTTCCTTGCCAGCTCATCTTGCTGTATCTATTTCAGAGTGAGACACAACATCTATTTCATTGAGCCTCCACCACTTGTGTTGGATCCTTCTGGGTGGTTGTCAGGCAGAGACCAAGCAAAGAGAGTGGCTTGGGAAGGGAACAACACACAGGTATCCATATGGAATTGGCAGGTAAGTGAGTTTACTGCACGTGAAAGATGAACAAGGGCTTGTTTTCCCATTTTGGCACTCTTTTTTTTTTGGTAACAAAAGGAGTTTTGGAGGAGGGGAAATTCCTGACAAGCTAGTGTATGTCACTTCTCTGTGGTTAGGTTAGGCTGATTATTTTTCTGTCCCAGGGACAGTAAGCCAACAGCACTTTCATGGTGTACTTTTCATGCAAAGAGTGAAGTGGGCCTAGCAGCTAAAATGGGACAAAAGGTATCTTTCAGACAGATCTAGCTGTCAGCACTTCAGTGAGTTTCCCCTACACAGACTCTGTTTCCTGGATTTAATGGCTCACTGAGTGAAAATGAAGAAATGAGCAGGTTAATTTGCCCTATGGAGAGAAAGAGAGATGCTCTTTGGAAAGCAAGGTAGATATTCTGATTATATACAAGCAGAGCCAAGGAAGAAGGAAATGGCCATGTGCTAGAGGATTATTCTGAGGGGAAACACTGTAAGGTAAGTAGTGGAGCAAAACTACTAGATTCTGACTCCAGCAGAAGGCCTGTTTTCTGCCTCTAGGAATGATTCCTTACAACTGAATATTAAAGACTCTCAAAAGTCAGCAGAAACCTTCTAACTCCTGCTTATTAAATCTCTGGACAGGAGCTTATGGGGCTCTGTGACAGCAACATTCTCCTGACCCACAAAATAGGGAGATTCCAAAGCCTCCCCCTTTACCTGACTGGGTAAGCAAGGGCACTGGAGTTGGTTGATCCAGCCCTAATTTAGGGAAGGGAATTTCTCATATCCCAGCTGACTGCCAAAAACTGGGCCACTGAAATTGTCTGTAGCATCATCTCTTTTCTTTACTCTGGCAAGACCTCTAGCAAGTGGAGGTCCTCTAAGAGAAGGAATTTGTTTTGATGAAGATGAAACTTATGTTCATTTTTTTTCTTTGGTGGAAACTACTTGCAGATGTCCTGGGGTTTCAAGGAAACTGAAATTGCTTTTTTATTGGCAAAATTATTCATTGCATCCTACCCTGTATTGTACAGTGCTTCTGAAATAAGGAGCCTTGAAGAGGGGCTGTGGCTTCAGGCTCAGCAGCAAACAGTCTTAGGAGCAGGCAGCCAAAAACAGCTTCCTCTCACAGCAGAGAGATGCCATAGGAGATAAGAATCTACTGAATCCTGAAATTAGTGGGAGACAGATGTCAGGAATCTGTTTCTTGCAGAGATGAGATCTACCTTGGATGAGTGCAAAGGTCTTCTCACACACAGCTTGCAGGGTATCCCGGATTCCCGAGCACCACAGTTGGTTGTCCCTGCCATTTGTGGAGGCAAGGCTACCCAGTGGAGCTGATGCAGTTCTGCCAGTTCTTTCACAGCAGCAAGACTGTGGGTCCAAAGTGCCTACTCTATTTTTAACTCAGGAAAAACTGTGATCTTGCTTTGGAAGTGGTGGGATTTTCCTGCCTTATTCAGCTCCACAGCCGTGAGAGCGTGAAGGCCTGGGAGGAGGAAGAGAGGAGGATAATCCAGAGCTGCTGCCCCTCAAGGTGATTTCTCGCTGCTCAATCAAGCTGTCAGCCTGCTCTTCTGGATGGGCGAATCCTCTTCCTGCCTTCCAGGTCTCAACATTGGAAGCTGCCCCATGTTTCCCTTCAAGCTGGTAAATTTCCTCTAATTTTCTTTGGATTTTGGTAAGCATATGCTCGACTCTTTCTAATGGATTTAATAATTGATTTGCAATTATTTACTGCATGATGTTTTCAGCGTGATGTGATAGACAATCCAAAGGGGCCGAGTAAAAGCCACTGCTGTGTGTGCAAGAAGAAGGTGTAGATAGTGCTGTCAGCACAGTTCATGGAGAGGAACCATTTTCTCCTTTGGTCTAAGCAATAGGTATTTAGGTTTTGCATGACTAAAAACTCAGCATTATCTTCTCTTTAACTCTTGCCTAGCTGTTGTCTTTTTATTTGAATGAATAAGCAGTTCTGAAGAGTAAATATAGCCATTTGGTGTTTTCCTTTTTTTTTTCCTCCTGTGGACAAATGCAGAGAAGCTCAGCTTAGATGTTATTTTTAGCAACTCATTTTTGCTGCCTGACCTATGTGACTGAGTTAAGGTCACAGGAAAGTGCATCTTTTTTTCCCAGATTAGTTGATGCGCTTCATGCACATGCTAATAATTCTGATCTCTGGGACAGAAGGTAGAGATAAAAAGGCACCTTAATTCTACTAGTCCTTGCTAAAGCTTCTCAGAGGAATTCTATAAGCTTCCTCTGTAAACTGCTTCATCCTTTGGTTTCATCTTCAAAAGTAAGGGCATCAACTACCCTGTGAAGGACAGCAGCACAGGCTGTTTTCCAGCAGAAGGATGAATACAGCATAGCTGTCAGTCCTGCTCCATTCTGAGTTTATACAGTACCATTGGGCTGACTATCATCTCTTTCATGATGTTGCTTTCAGTTATTTCGTTTATTGGGAGTAGCTGATATGCTGGAAAGCAAGGCTGCTGTCATTCAGGGGAACATGAACAAGCTGGAGAAACTGGATGACAGAGGCATCATGAAATTCAAGAGGGCAAAAGCGAAGTCCTGCACCTGGGAAATAATAACCCCCTTGCAACAGAAAAATCTGGGGACTGCCTGACTAGCAATCAGCTTAAAGTGAAAGGACTTTGAGGTCTTGATGGACATGAAGCCAAACATGAGTCAAAAATGTGCCATTTCAACAATGAGAGCCAACCACACCAGACATGAGGTGCAACAATACCAACACAGCTGGCAGGTCCGTGGCAGTGACTGTTCTCCTCTATTCAGCACTTGTGAGGCCACACCTGGAGTAATTCATCTCCCAGAAAGTATGAAAAAGCATTGATAACTAGAGCAATGTTAGTGAATGGTAACTCATGTGGTCGGGGGCAGGATTTCTCAATGCTCGCGGAAAGGCTGAGGGAGTTGGGTTTGTTCTTGAGAAAAGACTCAGGTGGAACCTTATTGTTGCCTTGAACTACCAAACAGGGGTTACAGAGACAGCAGAGCTGCTGAGAAGTGCCCAGACAGAAATTACAAGAGGCACCAAGCACAATTGTACCAGGGGAAATTCCTACTGTGTCTGAGGAAAAAGTTTTTCACCCAGAGAGGGATGCAGCGCTGAAGAGGTTCCCAGAGAGGCTGAAGGCCCTGAACATCATCAAAACTTGACTGTGCAAGGCCCTGAGCAAGCTGAGGAAATTTTGAAGGTAGTCCTACTTTGAATGGAATGAACTAAATGTTCTCCTTACTGTTCTATGCTTCACTTTGTTATTCAGTGTTTTTAGTCTATTCCTAGCTCTTCAGTTTTCTCTATCAAACTGTTAGATATTCAAGTCACAGCTGTTCATGTTCTCTTACAAAGGAAATACATGTGGCCTACAACTCACATAGGTGTGGACCTAAGCCTGTGAACACCTAGGCATCTCTTGGTGCTATGCATTGTATGTCTAACCCTGCCCTCACTGAATGCAAACACAGTGTTCAGTGGCTTCAGAGAGACTGGTTCTATCACTATTAATATTTATTTTTATTGGCATCCTTAGGGCTTTCTTACAGAACAAAAAGTTAACTTTTTACAGAAGTGAGTGCTTTCAGACATGACCTTTTGCCTTACAGCATTGTGTGGCTGCTCCTTAAATATAAATTTCACATAAAGTGTGTTCATTTTGCCTTTCAATCATAATTGCTGATTTTGGGGAAAAAATACCCCCTGTTACAGTTTCTGTTCCCTCACTAGTGGCTCCCACTCCTTCACTTGTCTTCCAGTCCCTGCAATAGTAGACAGGACTGTGGTACATGACTATGGAGAAGATCAGAAGTAGCTGAAAAAGAGTGGGGCTGTGGAATTCTCTGGCAGGTTCCCAGTGAGCCACTGTGCCCCACCATGTGCCCCTGCTCCCTGAAGAACCCTCTCATCACCTCACCCGTGCCAAATGTCAGATTAACTGCTTGTGTGACCCTGATCCAACCGAAAGGGCAAAGCCCTGTGGTGAGGGCCAGCTGTAGATGGCTGGAGGAGAGGTGGGAACACTTTCAAACTACCAGGAAAGGAGAAGCTGATGGATGCTTTCCCACGTGGGCAGCAGCAGGCAGGTTACTGCTTCACAGCTCACCTCTGTATCAGACAATCTGTCATTTGCAAAGGCAATTAAAGAGAGCACCACAAGAGCCTGCTTTGCTGAGCAGAGGGAGGAGAAAGCAGCTCTTTGAGATGAATGTGACCAGGAGCTGCGGGGAGGTGTTGGCATTAGTTCCCGAATGATGTCAGCGGGAGAGCCGCAGCGGAGATGCCTGGAGAACATCAGGCTGCTTATCTCAGCCACAGCTCATCCTTGCTGAGCTATGGGAAAGGTCACACCCGTGAATACTGCACTAGGCTTCCTTCAGACCCTGCCCAGTGGCTGCGAATGAATATGGAAGGAAAAAAGAAATGAAACCCGAAGCCAGTGTTGGAAAGAAGGGGAATGCAGCCACCACGTGTTATTGCAATGAGAATGTGTATGTTTGCCGAATACATCCTTTTCCACTAGCAGATAAGCCTCAGGGAAAACAAGCCTTTGCTGTGGCTGTCAGCTGATGAGGTTATTCCTTTGGTTTTCAAAGGAAAAGACTTTTGAGAAATCTGGGGCTGGAGTTCTTGAAGTCTCTCCTCTCCTGTGTTACCCTGCCAGGGGTGTTACAGTGGCTGTAAGCTTCCCTGCCTTTTGACTTAAAAATAGCAAGGATGGTCACAAGGAGAAAAAAAGAGAGGGGGAAAGATGACAGCTTTGTCACTTCTGCTCCCTTGGTAATGGTCTGAGAATTTTTTTGCAGGAGGTCAAGCAACTTGGGGATCCTGAGGGTAAAGTTTCATGAGGTCCTTTGTGCTGATTGTGTGCTCTTCTGCAGGGCAAGGGCACTCTGTTTTCATACTAACACAGCACTGTAGTGCTTTATATTATCTCTCTCCATTGCTTGGTGTATCTGGAATATGTCTTTTCTAATAGATGGGGGGGAAAAAAGGAATTTATTTTCTCTGGTTTTAGAATTTAGATGATGCTTTCACCAGGGCCTCTTTCAACAAAGCCATTTTGTTGTAATGGAAAATACTGAGATTTTATTTCTCTTTTGTCTGATATAACACATTTTTACTTCACAATAATGTGGCACAGCAGTTGAATTTTCAGTTCCAGTGTAAATAGTACCTGCATCATGTGACCAGTATGATACTTTGACACATCTCTAAAGCTCATCTGCTCTCTTGAGTATTTTGGTGTTCCCACATAAAGCCTGAGGAAGATAACAACCTAATGGAAATGCATTCAAGACAAAAGTGTTCTGGACATCTATTTGTTTCTTTGGGATGCATTAGAGTACCAAGAGTAGAGTAAAGCTGGGAGCAGGGTAAAGCCTCCACATCCTCAAGTCTCTGAAAAGTTTGCAACCAAGTTGCAGTACTGCTCTGTATATTTTAACTGGGTCACCGAGTGAGAGCCATTTGAATGCTTCATGCTCTGCATCTTCCAAGTAATTGCAGTTAAAGGATTCATTTTAATGTTAATTTTCCCACTTACAAGTTTGAAGCTGAGCTTGGAGTTATGCAAAAAAGAGGCATACCTCAATCTGTTTTGAATCTGAAACCAACCAAGTGTCAGTATAAAAACAAACCCACATTATGTACACATTAAAACTTCTTACATTGTGCTTTTGAGGTGGTGAAGGACAAAGTTTTCACTTTTAAAAATTACTCTTTTTTAAAAAAAAAACCAGTAAGTTTTCTGAAGAACCGTAAAACAAGATGCTGCCTCACGCATTCATGTCTGAAACTCTGGTTGATTTAAAGAAAAGAAAAGACTGGATGTTTACAATGTTTTATCTGACCCATGTCCCATCCAGCTTCTCAGTTAATTTTTTTCTTCTTTGTAATTTATTTTTTTTTGCCATTTTTTTTCAAAACATGGCTCCTAAGATTCGTCCTATTATCTCCAGACACTGGGACTGGCAGGACCTTTAGGAAAATGAAAACCAAGAGAAGTTTTGTGATGACTGAGTGAAGTTTAAAGCTGAGGGTTGGGGCTTCAGGGTTCTTCTCCTGGCAGCACTTCAAGTTCAAACCCAAAGGGAGCGTAAGCATCCAGCTCAGGGCATCCTCCCCATGTTCTGGGGAAATTACAGCTATGAGGAACTTCAGCAAATCTAACCTCTTGACTTCTTTCTCACAGCAGCCAGCACAAGTGTTTCAGAGGCTCTGTTTCCCCTCCCAACACAGCCCTGAGGGCAATGCAGCTCCAAGCTGCACTTTCTGTTAGAGAGTCTGGCAAAGCTCTGGGGCAGCCTTTCGTTCGAGTGGGGATGGTTACTCTGCTTGCTTTGCAGTAACCCTGGTGGTGTGTTAAAGTCCTTAGGAGAGAACAGACACTTCCCGAAAAGAAGAAAAGAGGAACAAATTCCATCGACAAAGGGGTTTTGTTATGTAAATAAGTGCTTTTACCAGCTGGCCACCGGGAAGGGGCAGCCTCAGATGCACTTGTTGCCATGCTGGTGGAAGTGTCTCTTGAGGCAGTGGGACAGCCCTAGTGAGAAGAACTATCAAGAGAGAATTGAAGTGGTCACTGATGGCAGAGACAGTGGCCAGAGGCACGAGTGGGATTGTTGCAATGGACAGAATGAGGAGAGGCTCTGAAGATAAGGAAAAAGCAGCAGAATTAAACTAGGGATTCAAAGCAAATGGTGTCGTTTGAATGACCGGGCAAGAAGGGCAGCTTCAGATGCAAGACAGGATGATAGCTGGACAGTAAAGAAGGCCAGTAAGTGAATGATGCAGATTTTATTGCAGAAATATGCAGCAAAAGAACTTAATTACAGTCATGATTTATTAAAATGAGCTGGGAAGCGTCCCAGTTCAAAAAAGCTTTTTATAGAGGAGGCAGCCCACATATTGCCTATCCAATTAGCAAGAGAGATTTGTGAATATAGGATGTGGGAACTGGCAGCCACAGGGTGAATGGAGGAATGTCTGTAAATCACATTTTGACAAACGAGGGAGAAGGCTGTCTTGGCTCATCACAACCACTCCCCTGTCTGTCCCTTTTTTTTTCCAGTCCAGAACTGAAATGTTTGTCCCCTCAAACAGCTGTCCTGTCTTTGCTTCTTTTGATGCTGTGAAGTTCATCAATATTCATCAGAACTGGAGAGAGAGAGGGAAAGAGAGAGAGAGGGAGAGAGAGTTATTTTCAGCAGGGGCAGCTGAGTGACACACTGTCAACACCAGCACTAGCAACAAGACCAGATTCTTTGCCTTTTGGCATCTCCCATCGTGGACACTTACCCTGCCACCACAGTTCTGCTGGCTGCAGGAGGTCTGCAAGGTGATGGGCAGAAGCTTTAAAGGGTGTGCCGTTGTGTCCAGCTTGTTGGCAAAGGAAAGCTTTCGCAATTCTTTAGAGAACTTCTCAACTAGCTAGTTGGATTGTCCTTTTTAAAAAAAAATAGTATGATTATTTAGTTTTTACCTAGAAATTAAGCTTTTAAACCTGAGAACTTCTTTTCCCAAGTTCTGGTCTGACCAGAGCAATTCATGTTTTCCTAGCTCTGTGAAGTGGCTTCCTAGTTGGTAAAAATAAGAAAGTATTTGCCCTTGTTTTAGGATTTGATAATGTTGTTTATGTGCTATGTGCATAATTCTGTATTGGGATGAGAATCTAAAAGCAGCTTAGATCCTGTTTCAAAATCATCACTTTCACTTAGGGAGAAGGCAGATGTTATGGATTTGCAAATGTCTGTCACCCTGGGAAGAGAAGCCATGACCAGTGTTGGGCAGAGACACCTTGCAAGGCTCCACACAACAAGTCTTCTCGCAGCAGCAGAGACCAAACCATCTCTGAAGCTGTGGTTGCACCCAGTCAGTGCCTCCAGTAAGTAGCCCTGGTGAGCTGGGATGGTGAGTTGAGGGGCATCAGGACTCTGCTGATCTTCTAGAGCCGATACCCAAGCTGTGCCTGCCTCCCTGGAGGTGTCACACTGTCCCTGTGCCCGGGGCAGCACAGATGGACCTTGTGCTACCTCCGCATTTCTAACTCAGCGGACTTGTGGTGTTGCATTTAATGGTGTCACCCCATGCCCACAAGCCTCTTGTTCCTCGTGATGGTTATACTTGCAGTGGTTCCCTTCAGATTTGAGGCCTGAGATCACTCTGATGGTGTCTGTGTGGGTGGAGGAAGGTGCTACAGGTAGGTATCTACTTACTAGTCCCTGGGGGATGACACAGAACTTGGCTTTTGCCAGGTCTGGCTGATCCATGCCGTCTGTGGCAGATCAGGAGTGATTCCAGACATACACATACCACGCCTGTTCCTTCACCAGCTGTACACTGCACCCCACTGAGGAGAGTAAAACCTCACAGCTGAGCTGAGAGCAAGATGAGCACTTCTTGTTATTTCTGTACTGCAAGCAATGTTTTTTTTTCAGGGGACCCTCTACACCAAACAAATTAAGATGTTTCTTCTATTACAGTCAGTGGCAGTCTAAAAATTCTGATTTGCTCTTTGGAGTTTCCACTGAAACTGTTGTGCCCTCAGGCTGTAGCTCAGTGATCTCAGGTAGATACTGTGGGTACCCCAGAGTCTGAAGTTTAACATGAGATACATACTTAACCTCACTGAATTGAAACTATTCATGGAACAACAATATCCTTCTGAACTTGGAAATCTTCATCAGATGGAGATTTCCATAAATCTGCACCCATCAATACAGAGAAAGAAAAACAGAAATTAATCCCCAAATGGTTAAGAACATCCTTTTTTTCCAGCTGTCTGATATTGAGGAATCTCATTTAGTACAGGACATGAAAAGCTTCTGGGGTTTTTTGTTTGTTTTGGGGGTTTGGGGTTTTTTTTTGTGTGTGTTGCTTTGGGTTTTTGGGGTTTTTTTTGGTCAGATCCATTTGCCACCAATCCAGACTTGCTATTGGTTTGGGATCTAAATGTGAAACTTACCCAGCATCACTGAGATTTGCCTGTTTTTTTGTCTGAGTTGGACTTGCATTTGGCAAATGGGCACTTGCAGCTGATCCAAACCCATTCAGAAGCTCAGCAGATGCTTCTCTGAATCTCTTCTATGTTTTAAAATGGAAACAAAGCATGAAACCAGGTGCTTTCTGTGCTGTCCTGAATTATGGATTTTATTCTTCTTGTTAAAACACATCTTCTGGTTTATCACTTTGTAACATGATAGAGTGAGTGTAAAACACCAGGTTCTACCCGACAAATAGCAATGGGACTCCAGTTACTGCTCTTCTCTCTAAGGCTCTTCTCCAATTCTCTTGAATTCAGTAACCCCCTCAGCAGGGGTGAACAAGGGCTCTGTGTGTTGCAAGGACCCAACACTGCAAACAAAACTGTAATTAGTCATGGACTTTGCTGAAATCCTACACACACTGCATTATGCAGAAGTTCAAACCAGAAGGTCTTAACAGTCCCTTATAACCTAAATCTTGATGAAAAAGGGACCCACATTTTTGAGATTAACCATCGGAGGACTTTTTTACAAAGAGTTTTCTGAGGAGGCAAGCCCCCTTTAATTTTCTGGTCTGAAAATATCAACAGTTTGATTTTTAAAAAAAAAAAAAAAAAGAAAAAAGCCATCAAAACAGTAAAACCATTGCCACCATGTCTGCAGGTTTGCAAAAATAAAAAGAAAATGGGCTGCTATATCCTAGATATTCCACAGAGTGCTTAGACATAATAATGTACTGATAGGTTTTGCATTTATCAAGAGTGATCATCTTAATACTGAGCTCAAACCTAAGTGGAGAAAAAACTATTATTGTCAAGACTGACCTGAATCTGGCAGGATTCTTTGTTGTTCGTGGCTTATATTTTTGAAATTTGTTTTTCAGCTACTATAACTATGGCTTCTCTGAAAGCTGAGCTCAGAAAATGAAGGCCAATAACAGGAAGAGAAAAACCTGCTGCAAACCCATCTAAAGGCAAAAGGTTTAAACCTCTGGCTCACGGCGACTTATGGGAAAGACACTGTCATTTTGTTTGCAGTGATTAAAGGTGAGCATCTTACCCCTGTGTGGGATTTCTTGCCTTTGAAACACGTTTAGTTAATTATTACATCTTAATTTATTTCCTACCATAGAATAAGCCTTGCTGTGGGAAGCAGAGCATAGGAAACACAAGATGGTGCTTCTCAGTGGCAAAGCTTTGACTATGGCAATGTTTTTCGCAATATTAAACCTCAGAATCCACAAGGGAGGTACCATAATAGCAAAATGCTATTAAAAATGATGGGGTATTTTATAAGAGCTTCAAGCGCCTCTCATAATATTTGCAGATAATCTCAGTTTGCCAATTTGTCAAGTCATTATTCTCCATCTGTGATACCCAGTGATAACCAAATAGATTTTTAATTCATTTTTATCAACACTAGTGAGCTCATCACTAAGGTGTTGAAAAAAACAAAACACAAGCTTTAAAAGCACTGTGAAGACAATATATTGTTATTCTAGCATGTACTCAAACCCGCAAAAGTGCCAATTAAAATATTAATGTATTCACTCTAGAAAGACAGAGGGGTGATTTGCCTTTGTACACTACTATCCACACATATTTTTTGCAATTTTCTTTCTGGGGTTAGTGATCATGGGGATGTTTTTTCTGGCATGAGACAATTTCATGTAATCAGGTGCAGAAACTGAAAGTCAGTGGTTGCAACTGGGCATTCACTCAGACCAAATACCTCAAGCCACTATGAGCATGTGGCCTTAGATCCCCAAATGGCAGGCACTTTGCTGTCCCTGGAGAGCACAGTAAAATTCTAAACCTTTTTTTTCATGGCCTGGCTGCCAGCAGACATGCACACATATCCTTGCCCCACAGTCTGAGCAGGAGCCACTTCATCAGTGCATCAGAAGTTCCTTTAAGAAACAGGTGGAGAAAGATAGGTGGGAATGAAGGAGACTTCTGTGCTGTGCCTTGAAACTCTTAAGTGCAGTATGGGTTTGGACGATAGTGATGTTAAGTAACACTTCTCACACTGTGCATTAGTATTGAGTGCCCAAAAGAAGAGACTCGGGCCTTCCATTGGCACATCTGTTCGATCACGTTGTGTGCTCATAGCATCTTCTTCTCAAACTGCACTATTACAGCTGGACACTAGAGAGCTCCTTTTACCAAAAACAGCTCAGCAATGTAAGGGGAGGCTCCCTCAGAGGCACCTTCCAAGTATTCTCCCTCTTTTTAGGGTAGTTTTACTCTTTTTCTTTTTATTATTTTCGTGTTAAAAATTAATATTCCCCAGAGAAAGCTGTCTTTGCCAGAGCGATGGCTGCAGCTGTAAGTCCACATCTCCTACCATCACCAAGGCAGAGATTTTGCAATTGTAACTTCAGAACTAATTATACAGTTTCAGAGATAGCAAAAAAATAAATCAAATGCTGCCAGCTTGGAAATGATAATTAAGTTTTCCTTGGAATAACAAACACGCTAGATATGTGATTTATTATGACTACTACTGCATTAATGATAGTAATAGCCTATGACATGCACCTATGCAGAGAACATGTTTTCGTTTAAATTGCCAGATTACAGTCACAGATGCAGGGTGAATTCTAACTAGCTCTCTGCAGTCACTCTGCTGATAACCTTAAGCCTTACAACACACAAGCTATTGCTAAACACTACTCCATTAGCAAGCAATATAACAGGATGAAGACTGAGCCTACTTTTTTTTTCATTAGCTGTATTTGACCTGTCCCCCACAGTTGCCTTTCTCCTATCAATCTTTTATTCAAAACCAAAACAAAATCTCCTATGCTGTCACTGTAAGGGCATAAGCATTCCTGCTTTGCAGACTTTGACACAAACACAGGCTGCTGCTGCAAGATGCTACAGGGAAGTGACAATCCTATCCTACTCCCCATTGGGGATTTTGCTCTAGGGTTGATTTGCAGTTAATCTTGTCCTGAGGTCAGCAGCTGGAGGGCACAGGATTTTAGGGGCATGGCTCAGGATTTTGCCTCCCAAGCAAGTCCTGTCTCACTCCTACCTCAAAATCCTGGAATGCAAAGAAGAAAAATTCTATATGAAAACTTCAGAAAGGTTGGGGAAAGCCTTGTTCCAGCCTCTCCTATGCACTATAGTGGTGCTTGGCCAGGGCAGAGAAATAGCTGGTGCTATTGGGACCTGTAGTATCAGCTGCTACTGAAGCTCTTGCAGAAGCACCAGCACACTGATGCTCAGTTTCCCTACTCTTGCCTCCTCCTTCCACTGCAAGCCAGAATGCAAGAGCCGGTGAAATCTGGAGTGGGGAGCCTTTGTGCTGCATGCAGGTCTTTCTCCTCCCAGTCCTTGTGTGCCCTCAGGCAGAAAATGGCCTTGAAATCAGGAGATGGGTTATTTTCTGCCTGCATTCCTTTCTATCTTCAGGCACATCTCTTAGGCTTCCTACATCTCTGTTGCTTCAATAACAAAGCCAAGGATTGTTTTCTTCCACCATTTCTTTGCCTTGTTCCCCTGCCTAGTTTGGGACCAGGAGACTTTCACTGGGCAGGTATGAGGTCTTGCAGCTCCCTGGGTGGTTTTAACAAGGGCCAGGGTTGTAACAAGGGTGCAGGTGCCTCCTGAGTCCTGTGGAGAGGTTGGTGTATGTGCTCCTGATGGCACAGCTAGGAGACCAGGCTGGCACAGCTGGCAGGGTGGTCCACAAAGTTGGAGGCTTGCTGTTGCAGTTGCTTAGTTACACTTTCGTCTAGATGGACCAATTCATTATGGATTAAAATGTTCCAGACCTGATTAGATTACTTGCAGGCAGCCTTACAAGGCAAAACTATTTATTGTTGTCTTTGCCTGGATGTAGAGGAGGATATTCTGCAGGAATGAGTCAGATCCGATCAGGTTTACGTAGAAAGCCAGGGAAGCAATATTTAATTCTGAGGAAGCTTCTCTTCCAGGACAACTCGACCGCGTTAATGACAATGAACTGAATTGTGTCATGAACACCTTGTCACTTAGTTTCCAAAACCAGCATGTCACAATGATAGCTGAAAGACGAACTCTAGTGTTTGTTTCTTTGTTCTTTTCAACCCATGGTCCTCTGAAAATGTATAGATAGCTGGAAAGAGAGAGGATTTTCAGTGTAGGGCAGCTCCAAAGAAGGTCAGTGTGGGAGGTGAGAGGCTGCCTTTTGACTCATCTGAAATTCTCTCTTATGAACTGCGCTGTATGAGCCTTGGCCGTGCTGTCCACAGCCCACACACTGACTCCCATACATGCAGGGCAAGTCCCCAGCACGACACTCATCAACCATCTTCCTAAATGACCTTGAGCTACCTGGAGGATTCTTTCTGACTTTTGTGAACAGAGGGCTCATAATGACAGAAAATGTAACAAAATCCAGCAGTAACTTGCTGAACTGTAGCTAACAAAATGAGAGTGTGGTGAAGCCAGAGCTAGCAGTCCCTTGCAAAACCCCATTTCTCAGAAAATTGTGTTTTATTGTTTCCAGCCCTGCTAGCTCACATTACACCCCAGCTAAACCTAGCAGGGCCCTGTTATTCATCAGTCAGTTTTATGGCATGACAGGAGTCTGCAAAATTAGAAGCCAGTTAAACAAATTAAAAAATTTAGTGGAATCCTCCATCTACATCTTGCAAAAGAAAAAAGGAAATGCCTTGGGATATGTTTTTCTCATAGGGAGGATCATATGGGCCCCCAAAAGGCAAGAACAGCAAGGTGGCCACTGGAGAGAGAGAAAAATCTCACAAAATTTTATGAAGGAAATAAAAATATGATTCCTGTCAAGTCACCCCTCATAAGTCCGTCTTTTCTCATCAACATCTCAGACCATGTGATATTGAGAAAAAATGAAAACACTAGCTGTGGCTGTGAACTACTTTTCCCCTCTAATTTTATTTTGCTTCAGCTGTCCAGAGAGCAAATCTTTTGGGAGGTATCCAAGACCTCAACATCTAAGGAACCCTTTCTAGAATCTAAATATAATAGCTCTGCCAATTTAGCTGACATATGTGGTTATTTCAGTGACAAAGTACTCTGGGACCTTCTAATCCCCTTCTCAAAAAAAAAAAAAAAGGAAAGAAAAAAAAGCCCCAGTATCGCTTTATTTATCTCCCCAAAATATTTTGGTGTGTGGTCTTTAGAAAAATGGCTCATTTAAAATCATTTTTATAACTGGTTCTTGAATGGATGGTGATCTATAGGCTATTCTTCTCATCAAGATGTCACCCACTGTCAGGTCTGACTAATAAGAGTTTATAGACCAGCGGTGAGTATAAGCGGTCTCAGTGACACGAATACAAACTCAGCAGCTCAGCTTACTGCAGCTTAGCACGGATTAATTTCCCATGGCAGATGCCAGCCTCATGCCAAAAAAGACTAACCCCATCTTTTGATTCTTCTCTTCTTCACGATTGTCAATCTGTGCAAGTACAGAGATAACTAGAAACAGGCCCAAATTACAAAGTGTGGATCTCTGCAGTGCTTCTTTGAAGTTGTGCTATGCCTCAGTTTTCCTTCAGGCTCCTCTCCAGTCCTTTCCTTTATAAAACTATTCAGAGTTTGGTCTGTTTTTACCCTTTTTATCAACAGGTCTGTTTAAGCAGCAGTGATGTAAATGATATCGACTCTCAGGTAATTAAGTTTTTCTCTCCGTCTTTTCCCAAGGAACGATTAAGACTATTGAAGTGTACTATGGTTTGGTAGAGTGGTTTGTTTGCTATTATTATCCTTTTTGTTTATACTGGAGGGTGTTGGCCTTTTGGCAGTGAGAGGATGATATTGATGAGGGTCACAAAAATCCTTAGGTCTTGCGGAGAATCAACTATTATTCTTGAAGCAGCTTCCAGGGAAGCTCTGTCTCAGCGTACGTGACCTCTACTCTACAACCAAAAAAGGTTGCCTTGTGCCTGAGGAACAGAACTCTGGCATGAACTTGGTAATAGTTAAGATATGCTGGGCCATGGAGCATCTCTGAAAGCCTGCAGGAAAAACTCATAAGAACCTAGGATATGGCAGTGAGGTCAGGTGAACCTCAAGCCAGGGCCCTGAATTCGAAGTGATGTCCCAAGCATGAAAGAAAGGAACTGATGTCCTGTGCTGGCAGTGGCCTACTAGAGATGACAGAAAACCCTACAGAGAAGTGTTGCCAAGCAGGTTTAATAACAGTGAGTATGTTAGATTTGCTCTCAAACTACAACTTTTTGTTTTATTTCTAGGCCTTCCAGGTTCCAAATGCTGTCTGGGAAGCTTCCAGATTCCTATTGAGGGATCCTAGGAGTGTTTCAGCTGAACTGCAGATGACTTTGGGCTTTGGGCTGAAGCCATGGGAAATTTTCTAAGCTCTAAACCAGGTCAGTAACTTTTTAATGTTTAAACATTTTTAAAATGTTTAACAATAGAAATTCAAAGGTTACAAGTTCCTATTGACTGTGAAGAAAGCTGGAGTGGAATTAGGCAGGAGAAATCAGGCGAAACACATGGAGTGTGAATTGGCAAAAGAAAGTAAGGGAGACTCATCTCCTCAGAGAGGCTCTGAAAGAAGGCTGAAAACCCTGAGCTCCTAAGTGTGCATTCACCTAGGGAAAAGCTGGGAAAAGTCACATATAGGTCTCTCCAGGGTATTTCAGGTGAGCCAAGATTTCATGTTCACTTGGGTAAAAGGTGTGTAAGTATTGTTAGAGCATATGGCTCATAATTCTTTACACTGCCAGGTTTGTAGCCCCAGAACTCTGCAGTAACAATGTATTGAACCTCAGTGTGCTAGAAGAGGAGAGAAAGGTGATTTTGGCCAAAACAAAACAAGATTTGCATGTGCTCTCACACCCTCATGTGTTCTTCATCCTGTTCCACCCCTGGATTAGGATTTATTTTTCTCTCCTCATCTGGGTGTTTGGTGGCTCTAAGCCTGTTCTTTTCTTCCTCACATCACTTCTTTAGGGCTTTGGTTTATACTCTGCCTTCTGTTTCACTCTGTGTGTAGTCTATCTTCAGTTTAGGGAGGTCCTGATAAGCTGCACATGGATGTGATGGCATCTTGGTGCCCTAGGTGACATCTGCACCTACCATTCTCACAGCACTTCTTCTACTGCTCCTTCTAGTGCTTCCACATCTAGCTAATCACTTTTGTTCAGAATGGGCTTGATATTTTTATTAAGAATTCCTCGAGTATTACAACATGTTTTACCTGCCTGCAGCAGACTCACAGGAGTGCAGATGAGTGCTAGAGAGCAAGGATAACTGAGAAGGGTCCAATTTATCCTATCACCAGTTTGAGGGTCACTTAGATGCATAGTCTGTGGGAACAATGGAGAGGGAAAAGGGAACACAGAACAGTTACTCGAATCATTCCTAACTGCCTCCCTCTCCATCCCGCTTCTTCCTGACGCTGTCCTTCTCCACCAGGCTTTCAAATTGTTTCCTCTCAGAAGTCGTAGAAGGTTTTATTACTTTGCTTTTCGACAGATCTATTAGTTGTCTGTGAATTTCTCAACTGCCTTGGGAAAAGAGCAGAAACAGAACCAGTAAAAAGCTGACTGGTGTGATGGCTTTCCAGCTAGCATAGCTGGCTTAGGGGATTGTAGTTGTGCTCGAGAACTTACCTTTGCTTTAACACAGCCAGAGCTCCTCAGTATACCTTGGTGTGAGAGGACCCTCCTCAGTACACCTTGGTGCAAGAAGACTAGAGAGAAGAAGCAGAGCCCAGACTGATTGAAGCATTGTTTTATCTGGAGTGTTTGTTCAACATAAACACTAGAAAGTTAAGCATTGTGAAATAAAACTGTAGCTGCTTGCAAAAATAAAATCCAAAAAATCACCTGAAAAAAAAAAAAAGTCATATTCCTTTTCCAGTAGCTTTTAAGGAAACTTTCTCCCTCCTCAAATTACCATGACTCTATGTGGCTTATTCTACAATATAGATTTTAATATTTTTGCTAAAATTTATTCCAGCTGTTGCTAATCATGGAGATATGAATAATATTATTATAAAGAGTCTTGAATGGACTTGGTGCAGATTTATTAATTTGTAATTTTTCCATTTTAAACCCAAATATTAAAAAATAGATGAAAAGAAAGAAAGTTAATTGTAACCACTGGCTTCTACTTTACCATGATGAAATTGAGCTTGCTTGGTAATCAGAGAATAAATGTAGAGATTTCCTGATTTTATCCAAGAGCCTGATTTTATCAGACCATTTGCAGTGACTGCAATTCAATTGAGTCTGGAGATGCCAGAAGATCTCATGTATAAATCAGTTACTTTTAGGAGAGAACTGCTGCTGCATTTCAGCTCAGATATTACAGAAAACAAGACCAACTGAATCTGAATAGGGAACAGACTTGGGGTCTTTAATCTCTGTTTTTATTTTGACATATGAACTGGCAAGAGACAATTGCACTGGGGAACATACAGCCAACTCTGAAGACTGAGTATAGGGTCAAATTAACTTTTTCAGTACAGTCCAAGTTGAAAATGCCTCCTTTATCTCACCAAAATCAAATTCATCTTCTGAATCTAATGCCCCCCGACAGGAGCAATATGAATCCCAACCACTAAATATTGATTAGAGTTTCTTACCCTGTGTTTGACTCCAGTGCCCTCAGTAGCTCAGCATCCAACTGTACAGCTACGTGACAATTCCCTTTTGCAGTCTTGTAGGAAGCATATGGTGTCTGACTTACTAATATGCATTTCCTGGGAAAGCTATCCTTTTAAAACAACTTCTCTCTAGCCAGATCTCTGCTTTAACCAGCCTCACACTCATGCTGATCTGCTTGTACTCAGAAACAGCGTTCCAGGTAGAGTGAAAATGTCATCCAGGGCCATGCACTCTAAGTGAAAAAAATGGTGGGTCCTTTAAGAATCCCTCATTTGCTTATCCGGAAGTGGGCCTATCTTGAATTGGGTTTTCCCTTTTTAATTTTTGTGGTTCTGAGCCATTAACTGATTTCCATGAAATGCATAAAAATTCAGCTTAAACTGTCTTGTACTTAATCAGCAATAAGTAGATGAATGTTATAAGTGATAACTCTTATGACTCAAGCCCTATAGCCTGCACTTTTCCCTTGCTCTGCTGCAATAAAAAAGATCTGTCAGACAAGGGTAAGACTAAGGACTTTCTTTGGCTTTGGGAAATTTCTTTTGCAATGCTTCCAGCATAGGAAAAATGCAGATCCATGCTTAGTAGGGAAAGAGAAATGCTTTCACTCCTCCACTTGCCATTTCTTCACGGGGTTCTGAACACCCAAATCACACACAGAAAAATGAAAAATACTAATCTCCTCACCTGATGAGTGAATCTCCTGGAGTGGGCAACCTCAGCCACCTCTGCCACAATCTGGCTCCACTTGGTAGGTGACGAATCCAATTCTTCTCATTACTGCGGCTTGTCCCACCTTTGTATTGTCCCTGACCTTTACACTGTGACTACCAAACACAAGTCACTCTGTACCACTTGCTGGATGCCCCTGCTCTGTCAAATTGGGGATGTTTCATCCACTGTGGAGATTCAAAGACTCTGTACAATCCTGCCCATAGACTAAGACTTAACCCGCGTTTCTTCAAAGGCAGAAAATGCATTTGTTTCATGAGCTGAAAAAGAGATTCTCTCTAATCCAGTGACAACGATGGCAAGCTTTTTCTCGGCTTGAAATCTCTCATTTTGTACAAGCATATGAAGAAGGTGACAAATGGATATGAAAATGGGTCACAGAGAATTCTGTGTTACTTGCCATCTGTGTCAGGGATGGGAAATGAGCATTCGTGAGGATCCACCAAACCGTGCTTACCATGTGATATCTTCTTGTTGATATCACTTTGTAAATACTGAGGGGTTTGAATTTTCAGGGCTGATATTTAGCACACACTCTGACTGCCATGGTGAGAAGGCTTAGGAGGGGTTGTGGGCTGAACTTGAAATACTATATCCCTATTGAAAAGGAGAGGTCATCCTGAGGATATTGGATTTCTTTGTCTTCTAAGGATCACAGAACCAGGGTACTAAGAAGTTTTCCTCTCCAGCTTATACTACTTCTGGCTCTTGGCCACAGTTGAAAGTGAAAGCAAAGCCACAGGAACTTTTGCTGGACTTTAGGAAGAATTCAAAAAGAAAAACCTTCTGTCATCTGCATAGACCTAGAAGCAAGGTAACAAGGAAAAAAGGATCATAATTAGGATTTTTCCAGCCCAACCCAATACAGTTTTTCACTGTTTTAGTGCTCCCAGTAACTCCAAAGTTCAAATCCCGCTTGACTAAACAGAATTATGCCTGCACTGAACTCCTTAGAGGGGCTCTGTACCACATGAATTGCTCTCCGTCTCTCCAAAGCTCTTCCAGCACAGACAGCACATTGGATTAAAGATGCCAAACTTAGTTCCAGAGTTGCAATGCTCCCTCATTTAGGATGGCAATTTCCTTTAATAGCTAGCAGAACCTGGTGGCTGCCTCAATCCTTATTTTATTTATTTTTTACTTTTTTTTTTTTGCTTTTAACCATATGAACATAATTGGTATCAACTGAAGATTATATGCATGGCAGATACAGAGTTTCATCCTGGGGCTACTGAAATGAATTGCAGAACCATTCAGTAACTGACTACAAGCAGAAATCAATTGGACCACTTACCAAATGACTTAGTTTAAATGTAAAATTATTTGTTCAGACAGCAAGAAACTATTTACATGTGCTACTTTTGAAATTTACCTCTAGCTGTGACCATATGGTAATTTAACTTTTAAATTGTATTTACTGCATTCTTATACTTTAATCAGTCAATGCAAAGCTAAACTCCTCAGAACTCCACGTTTAAGTCTGAAACTCAAAACACTTGCAGTTTCTCTCTGCCTTTGAGCAGTTGCCATCTTCAGATAATAACAGATCAATCAGTGCTCAACCCTTTGAAGTGTATCCGTTCAAATATGCCTTGCATACGCTGCCGTATGTTTTACTCCAAGTGGAGCCTAAACTTTCCTGTTTCAGAAGTAACGAGCTCTGCTCAATTAGCAGAGCCAGGTTTTTTTGAGCATCGCACGTAATTAGTTTCAAGGTCTCTAGTTTTAACAGCCATTTGCTAATCTTTTTTATATAGCTGGCACAAAACTTGTGATTCAAATACAAGGAGGCAGTCAAATAGCTGGAGTGCTTCAACTACACACTGTTCTCTAGAACTCAGCTAGGCTTTTCTGAGAAGCAATTTGGCTTCACATTTTAGGAGTGATGACATGGCTACTTTAGGTAGAGAAAGAATCAAGCCTTGCAGAAGGAAGAAATGCTTATTAGACCACACATTTTTGGAAGTGGTAAAGCTGCTTTGTAGCAAATTATCTCACTGCTGTATTCTCTTCTTTCTCTCTTTCCTCTCTCTCTATGTATATGCCTGCATATATATGTACAGACTTGACATCCAGTGTTCAGCAGTGTTCAGTATGTGTTGTTCTGCTCTCTGAATTCTTTTTGCTTTTAGTTTATTTATAGGTGGTCAGGACTTCTAGCAATAGACAACTTGAATGCAATTTGTGATGGTGACTGCTGCATGACAAGGTAATGTTTCCCTTTGTAGCGAAAGTAGAAGGTGATATGTTTGTATTTCAGCAGGTCTTGGTGAGAAAAACAGGAGGCCTTCCTCCATGGCTGACTGGAGCATTGCTTGTCTCTTTCCGATGTTCGCTTGAGGGAAGAAAGGAAAGATCTGATCAGTCTTGGAGAAGTGAGAATAGATTTTCTTCTCATACAAGAAACTTGGCAAATCAGTGTACAAAATGTACAAATATCAATGCAAAATACAAAATGTATGCAAAAGAACACTTTATGCATATCATTTTAATAAGCATATAACAAAACAGTTTAAAAAATAAATAGGGATTTTCTGCCTTGCAAACTCTAGGTTTCTGTGCCAGATGAAAGTGAATGCCAGTGTTGGTGCCCTCCTATGGAGAGTAAGGGTAAGGAGTCCTGAATTGGTCAGGACTGCCATCTCTCTCTTTTTGGTGTTATCAAGCATGGTGGGTGATGAAAGCGAACAGGAAATTGTAGATCTGGATAAGAAGCAATGTTATTTATTCCATAGAGTGTGCCTGTTGTACTAGGTGACATTAGATGGCTGTGTATGATCCTGTCATAAGATATTGACAGGAAATTCCTTGATGGGAAAATTACTTTTTATCACCTCTTCATCATTTACCATTTTAGAACTCTGCATTTTTGTTGAGCTTTATGTGAAGAACTAGTTAAGCTCAAAGAGTGAACAGCAGGACTTGTGGCACAGCAGGGACATATACCACAGTCCTGGATAACAAATGGAGAGACCTGTCCGGTTGCCTGATGGCAGCCCTGGGCCCTGTTTTGTGGCAGGAGCGGGTTATCGGTGGGCTGTCCCCAGCCTGTGATGATGGAGAAGGACAGAAGGCTGAAAGACATCGGTGAGAAAGGCTGTGTGGACCCTGATCCATGGATGAGTAGAGCAGAAGTACAGGGGGAGGGACAGCCTGCTGAGGAGCAGCTGGGCTGCTGAGTAGATTTGGTTTGTTGGGGTCACATAACAGTGCTGCTGACCCCCCTTTAGGCTGCCTGGCTCACCCACGTGCAGTTCATCCACCCCAGAGAATAGCTGGACTCTCAGCTGCCCATTTCAGAACTACAGGGGATTGAAGATTTTGTTTGGTGGAGTAAATTAGAATTTCAAATATTACCTTCAGCCTACTGTAAGGCAATTTCAGCATTTAAATCCTACACATTGTCTTTGCTTTCATCAACATTATAGTCTGTTCTTTCCCTCCCTCCTTGCCCCCCCCGTAACTGTCATCATTTTAATTTATGTCAACAAAAAGTCCCAATTCCACCTTTAGGCATATGTGAAATAATGACTTAATTTCCAGAGCTGCTGGGCACTTTTGGGCTTTGGTACTTCAATGCCTCAGGATACCAGGCTGTTTCTCTTCCCATGCCCATACACAGATGTTGAAGTCTAGTTTTACACACCCAAACTTTGAAACTTTGGTGAAAATGAACACTAACACACCTCCATGAATGGTGTCCCATGCTGGTGAAAGCTCCAGGTAGCCGACTGCCTAAATGTCATCAGCAACTTAAAGAGAAAGTTTGAATTGATGACTCTGCTTCTGGTGGAGTTTCCTCCTGTCCCGGATATAAACACACTGTCCTAGTTGGAATTAACTGTTATTTTTAGCTATGACAAAAGTGCATCTGAAAAGCCTGTTCTGTTGCACTTGGAAAATACCAGATCACTCGAAGTGCCAAATATGCTGGGGGAAAAAGCATTCCTGGAGCGGGCTTGCCCCAGACAGTCTGCATGAACTCTCCACGGCTTCCGTTCCCCTCTTTTTCCCACACGCAGGCAGGCACGCTCACACGCACGAGCGGAGAGCAGCTTGGAACTGCACAGGCTGGTGGTGAACCGTGCTCAGTGTATCGTTTCTCAAGAACAAATTCAAAGTATGTCCAGTATGTTCATTCACCTAATTGAATCCAAGCTGCTTTGCCAAGCGGTGTTATTGCTTTGGTTGGTTATAAGCAGGAGGCTTTCTCTAAATGGCAAAACCTCATTAATAGAGTCCATGTTTTCATGTTTTTTGAAAAATCCATGACAGCATACCTTTTGTACAGGGCTGAATAGAGGATCTGACCACAGCCTTTCCTTAAGTGAAAGTTACTGGGAGTTGTCACTAAGACAAGAAAGGTCATGTATGGGAGGGGATGGACTCACTGCAGCTCTCAAATGATTTTGAAAGAGGGACAGGGGCTGGACCAGAGTAGAGAAAACAAGTTCCATGGCACCAAAACGCTTTCCCCTCCAGCAGGACACAGCGGGGGACTGTTTGGCACAGCTGATGCTGCAGCGTGGAGGGTGTGGGCGAGCACTGATGCTGTGGAGCAGCGTGGATGCGGTGCAGCAGCATCGATACTGGATCAGCACGCACGCTGTGGATGCTGTGGAACAGCGCGAGTGCCGTGGAGCGGGCTGGGATGTTCCCGCTCCCCAGGTGAGTCTGGCCCACCGGAAAGCTGCGACCGGCCATCGAGGGGGGTGCCCGCGGGGGTTCGGAGGAGGCGCTGGCGCCAGGCGGCAGGGCAGCCCTGGGAGAGGACGGACAGGGCGACCCGGGGCAGCGGGCTCCGCTCCGCGCCCCGCAGCGCTCCCCGCCCGCGGGCGGCGCGGCCCCGCGTGGGAGCTGCCGAGCCCTGGCGCATCCCCCTGCCCGGTGCGCGGGGGGCACCGCGGGCTGAGCCCACCCCGCCGACGGGCTGAGGAGGTGGCGGCACTGTGACAGCGCGGCAAGGAGCATGCGTGCGGGAGGGGGGTGCGAGGGGGAGGAGGAGGAGGAAGAGGAGGAGGGGAGGGATGGCGCGGGGAGGCGGCCGCTGTTTATTTGCAGCCGGGCAGGCAGCGCCTCGGCAGAGCGCGAGTGGCCGGCGGCGGTCCCGCTGCCCGCCCCGCACCATGCGGGCGCCGCTGCCTCCCCGCGCCGCGGCGGCGGCGGAGCCGGAGCCGGGGCAGCCCTGGCGGCGCCCCGCGCCATGGCGGTGACGGGCTCGGTGCGGGGCTCCCGCAGCCGGGAGATCTCGGCGGTCGCCGTATCA